>NW_022589708.1:72137003-72356415 GCF_004348235.1 Phoca vitulina
AAAGAAAGAAAGAAAGAAAGAAAGAAAGAAAGAAAGAAAGAAAGAAAAAGAAATAAATACAGGCAGAGTGAGTAGGTTGACAAATGAATCATTTTAACGGGGAAGCCCTACTGAGCACTTACAGTGGGCGGAGGGCGTTAAGTACCCACATGCCTTTTCCTTGCAATACCCCTCTGAGGTATGCACTGTTTTTAAATCTTAATCTAAATCCCTACCACCCAGACCTACTCTGCAACTTCTTTTTTTTTAAGATTTATTTATTTATTTTAGAGAGAGAGAGAGCACACGCACAAGTGCGTCGGGGAGGGGCAGAGGGAGAGGGAGAAAGAGAATCTCAAGCAGACTCCCAACAGGGGGCTTGATCTCACAACCCTGAGATCATGACCTGAGCCGAAATTAAGAGTTGGACACTCAACCAACTGACCCATCCAGGCATCTTGCAACTTTTTTTTTTTTTTTTAACCTGACCGAGCTGTTTCAGTCAACAGTTGGGTTCTAAGAACACTTCAGAGCTATCATGGAGTTTCTGCAGCCTACTCTGTCTCAAGAACTAAAAATTCTTTTACGTTCTCCTAAATATATAGATCAAAGTATTAAGGCGAGTTTATGAAAAAAGCTTATAAAAAGAAGGAGACTCAGTAAAGAAAACTCCCAAGATGAATGAGAAGGTAACTATTGCTAAAGATTATGGATCAGAATTACTTCAGTGTTCCAGTGTTATGGTTAAGTATTATCTACAAATAGTGAAAACTGAATGCATGGTGTAGTTTTCCTTAAATTGCTAAGTTAATCGCCACTTTAAGGTTAAAGCTTTTCTGTTTTCATTCATATGACTTACCACATATGTTTTCTTTCTTTCTTTTTTTAACACATAATAACATTATGTAACTTTTATGGTAATAATATCTAGTTGTACCTGTTTGGCAGACACTGGAAATAGTGAACAAAATTAGGCCTCAGATTTCTGTGAATGCTAAAAATAGTGAAGAGTTAAGTTTGCCAAATACCCACAGATCAGTGAATCAAGAACCTGAAGATTCACTTTTTAAAAATAGGTTAAAAATTTTTTTAATAGACTTTATTGTTTTTTTGCATCTTTTAATTGAAGTAGAGTTGACAATGTTACATTAATTTCAGATGTCCAACATAGTGATTCAGCAAGTTTATACATTATGCTGTGCTCACCGCAAGTGTAGCTACCTTCTGTCATCTGACAACACTATTACAGTATCATAGATTATATTCCTTTGCTGTACCTTTCATTCTGTGACTTATTCACTCCATAACTGGAAACCTGTATCTCCCACTCTTGACCCATTTTGTCTATCCTCACCCCTCCCCTCTGGCAGCCATCAGTTTGTTCTCTGTATTTATGGGTCTGTCTCTGCTTTTTATTTTTTTTTTTTAAAGATTTTATTTATTTATTTGACAGAGAGAGACACAGCGAGAGAGGGAACACAAGCAGGGGGAATGGGAGAGGGAGAAGCAGGCTTCCCGCCGAGCAGGGAGCCTGATGCGGGGCTCGATCCCAGGACCCTGGGATCATGACCTGAGCCGAAGGCAGACGCTTAACGACTGAGCCACCCAGGCGCCCCGTGTCTCTGCTTTTTATTTATTTGTTTGCTTCCTTTTTAGATTCCAGGTATAAGTGAAATTATATGGGATTTTCTGTCTTGTTCTCTGTCTGACTTATTACCCTTAGCTTAATACCCTTTAGGTCCATCCATGCTTTCACAAATGGCAAGATCTCATCCTTTCTTTCTTTTTTTTTTTTAAGATTTTATTTATTTATTTGACAAAGAGAGACACAGCGAGAGAGGGAACACAAGCAGGGGGAGTGGGAGAGGGAGAAGCAGGCTTCCCATGGAGCAGGGAGCCTGATGAGGGGCTCGATCCCAGGACCCTGGGATCATGACCTGAGCCGAAGGCAGATGCTTAACAACTGAGCCACCCAGGCGCCCCAGTCTCATCCTTTATTATGGCTGAGTAATAGTACATTGTGTGTGTGTGTGTGTGTGTGTGTGTGTGTATGACATCTTCTTTATCCATTCATCTATCTATGGACACTTAGGTTGCTTCCATATCCAGGCTATTGTAAATAATGCTGCAATAAACATATGCATAAAGGAGCATATATCTTTTTGAATTAGTGTTTTCCTTTTTTGGGGATAAATACCCAGTAGTGGAATTACTGGGTCATATGGCATTTCTATATTTAATTTTTTGAGGAAACTCCATACTGTTTTCCACAGCTGCTGTACCAATTGGTATTCCCGCCACCAGCGCATGAGGGTTCCTTTTTCTACACATCCTTGTCAACACTTGTTATTTCTTATCTTTTTTATTTTAGCCATTCCAACAGAGCTGATGTCTCATAGTGGTTTTGATTTGCATTTCCCTGGTGATGAGTGATATTGAGCATCTTTTCATGTATCTGTTGGCCATCTGTATGTCTTCTTTGGAAAAATGTCTATTCAGATCTTCTGCCCATTTTTAAATTGGATTATTTTTGTTTTGGTGTTGAGGTCTGTAAGTACTTTATATAATTTGAATATTAACCCCTTATCAGATATATCATTTGCAAATATCTTCTCCCATTCAGTAGGTGGCCTTTTCATTTTGTTGATGATATCTTTTGCTGTGCAAAAGCTACTTATTTTGGTGTAGTCCTAATAGTTTATTTTTGCTTTTGTTTCCCTTGCCTGAGGAGACATATCTAGAAAAATATTCTTATGGCTGATGTCAAAGGCATCAGTGCTTATGTTTTTTTCTAGGAGTTTTATGATTTCACGTCTCACATTTAGGTCTTTAACCCATTCTGAGTTTGTTTTGTGTATGGTATAAGAAAATGGTCCAGTTTCATTCTTTTATATGGAGCTGTTCAGTTTTCCCAGAGCCATTGATTGAAGAGACTGTCTTTTTCTCGTTGTATTTTCTTGCCTCCTTTGTTGTAGATTAATTAACCATATAATCGTGAGTTTATTTCTGGGCTCTATTCTTTGTATTGATCTATGTGTCTGTTTTTCTGCCAATGCTGTACCGTTTTGATTAGTATAGCTTTGTAGTGTATCTTGAAATCTGGAATTTTGTGATGCCTCCAGCTTTGTTCTTTCTCAAGACTGCTTCGGCCATTTGGGGTCTTTTGTGGTTCCATACACATTTTAGTGTTATTTGTTCTAGTTCTGTGAAAAAAAAAATGCTGTTGGTATTTTGATAGGGATTGCATTGAATCCATAGATTGCTTTGGATAGTATAGACATTTTAACAATATTAATTCTTCCAATCCATGAGCATGGAATGTCTTTCCATTTATGTTGTCTTTGATTTCTTTTTATCAATATTTTATAGTTTTCAGAGTACAGGCTTTCACCTCCTTGGTTAAGTTTATTCCTAGTTATTTTATCCTTTTTGGTGTAATTATAAATGGGACTGTTTCCTTAATTTCTCTTTCTTCTACTTTGTTATTAGTATATAGAAACACAACCAATTTATGTGTATTAATTTTGTATCCTGTAACTTTACTGAGTTCATTTATTACTTCTAATAGTTTTTTGAACTATATAGTGACAGTTGAACTTCTTCCCTATAAATATGATGCCTTTTATTTCTTTTTCTTCTCTGACTGCTGTGGCTAGGACTTCCAGTACTATGATGAATAAAATTGAAACTGGAAACTTTTTGTCTTGTTCCTGATCTTAGAGAAAAAACTCTAATAGACTTTATTTTTAGAAGCAGTTTTATGTTCACAGCAAAACTGGACAGAAATTATAGAGAGTTCCCCCCCCCGACATATGTGCACATGCCCCCCACACACACACACAGCCTCTTCTACTATTTACATCCCCTACCAGAATGATACATTTGTTATAAGTGATGAACTTACACTGACACATTGTAATTATCCAAAGCCCATAGTTTACAATAGGGTTCACCCTTGGTGTTGTACATACCGTGGGTTTGGACAAATGGATAAGGATATGCCATTACCATTATGGTATCGTGCAGAGTAGTTTCGCTGCCCCCAGAATCCTCTCTTCTTTGCTATTCATCCCTCCCTCCCAGCGCTAACACTAGCAACCACTGATCTCTTTACTGTCTCCATAAGTTTTGCCTTTTCCAGATTGTCATATAGTTGGAACCATACAGTATCTAGCCTTTTCAAAATGGCTTCTTTCACTTAGTAAATGTTGACTTTTTAAACCAGCAAAGGAGTCTCTTCATATCAAACTCCTATCTTTGTATTTTACCTCTAAAACTTGTTATGGTTGCTTTCTTCTGCCATCTGATGGCTAGATATACATTCCCATGTCACTCTTTGTGTCCCTGGGACATTACCTCAGAGCATTGAAATGTCACAACTTTCTGTCTTTAATTACATAAAGGACAATGGAACATTTGTAATCAAAACACATTCTTGCCTCCACTTATCAACTAAGGGTGACACGGACCCATTGGCCCTGGGGCGGAGCATATGGAATATATGTCTGGGGCCAAAGTATAGCAGACTTAACTACTGCCATTTAAGAATCATAAACATCTTGTAAAAATAATTCTACCTAACATGCAAGAAGAACATGTCCTAAAAAACATTGTCTATGCTCTCTAGATTCATTTAGTTAGAAAATATTTTATTAATGCTATTGTACCCAAAGGAAAACTACTATAAAATTTGTGTTTTTATAGATCTTAGTCTCAAAGATTCAAAGTAATTCTCCACCGTAATAAATAATGGCTATTACCCCAGGTCATCTTAAGACTTCATGATTTAGTAGAATTATAAAGCTAGAGGGGGTCCAGAGCCTCCATCTCCAAATAGCTGGACCTTTCAAACAGGGGCCCTTAGGCATGTAAAGATAGTGGAGCTCCTGCCTATCATGGAGTTCTTGGGGGAGTACCATGAATACATGTTAAAATTAAAACAATAAATTCAATAATGATGATGGTGATCAAAACAATAGTTATCATTCATTGAGTGTCACTGTGTATTACTCACTATGCCACTTGCTTTGCATATTATCTCATATAATTCTCACAATGAGGTTAATACTATCATACTGTGATTATCCCCATTTTACAGAAGAGTAAACTGATATTCAGAGAGGGTAAGTACTTTACACCAAACAGAGACAGATCCATTTAGCAATTTTAGAGGCTACCTTTAAGAAAAGGAACTCAAACCCATGAAAACAAACTGAGTGAGGACCTTGGGTGAGGGGTCCAGAAGCTTAAGCTTCCTATGTAATTGGCCTCTAGCCCAAGACCACTCAACTAGGAAATGAGAGAGCCGGAGTTGGGCCCAGGCAGTCTGCCATCGAAGATCATGACTATACCTCTGTTCTGCTGCCTTTAGTCAGGTGAACACATAATTTTCTGGCAAAATTATATGCCATCTCAGCCTAGCTTGTTGTATAGATAGGTGGAGAGAGGTATCAAAGTTATGAGAAACAATTTTGATATAAAATCTTTAAATATAAAAAAATTTTTAAATAGAGAAAATAAGTTCCATTAATTTGGTATTTTTCTGAAAAATTCTGCTCAAAACCTCAGTCCAGTTCCTGAGTACCAGAGTTTCACAAAAGCATGGTTTATAATTGTTGGCCTAAACTACTCAAGAAAAAAATACTTCCTACTTGTTTTGTTTTTTAATGTCCATTTACTATATATTGTTAGCGTTATACTCTTACATTGAAAAAAATTTTTAATTCCCTAAATGTTATCATTTTCTATGTAAGTGTACAACCCTAATAAATAGTAATTTGGACGTTATAAAACATTATTTAAATTGAAAACCTGGGACACCTGGATGGCTCAGTCGGTTAAGCGTCTGCCTTCGGCTCAGGTCATGATCCCCGGGTCCTGGGATGGAGTTCCCTATCGGGCTCCCTGCTCAGTGTGGAGCCTGCTTCTCCCTCTACCTGCCGCTCCCCCTGCTTGTGCTCGCTCTCTGACAAATAAATAAAATCTTTCTAAAAAATTGAGAACCTATTTATTTACTTATTTACTTACTTACTTATAAAGATTCTATTTTTAAGTAATCTCTACACCCAATGTGGAGCCCAAACTCACAACCCGAGATCAAGAGTCCCATGCTCCACCAACTGACCCAACCAGGTGCCCCTGATACCAATTTAAATTGAACAGCTAGTTCAATAAAGAGTGCTCTGGGAAGAGGGGGAGATATAAAGAAGGGAGAGGGAATACTATGCTCAACCCACTGAGCCACCCAGGCACCCCCATATGTTTACTATTAATACAGAGTATTAATGTTTTATTTGGCAGACAGAGCTATCCATAGGATGGATTGGATTGAGTTGGGCTCTCTCTGCTTCTTTGCTCATTATTGAGGACGAGGCTCTGAAGGGTTTGGGTGTGGGGGGAGTTGGTGTTGTGGGAACAGACACTGTTGGTTCAGACATTCCTTGTGCCCTCATCCCCCAGTCCTGTGGTCCATCTTTATAACTTATGTTCCCCTTCAAGATAATGTTTCATAGTTTGTGTAGCTTGATTTGGGATTAAAATATTGAGAATGGGGGGCACCTGGGTGGCTCAGTCGTTAAGCGTCTGCCTTCGGCTCAGGTCATGATCCCAGGGTTCTGGGATCGAGCCCCGCATCAGGCTCCCTGCTCCGCGGGAGGCCTGCTTCTCCCTCTCCCACTCCCCCTGCTTGTGTTCCCTCTCTCGCTGTCTCTCTGTCAAATAAATAAATAAATTAAAAAATATATATATATGTATTGAGAATGGGAATAGTTTGAGTAGCTCAGTGGCATATAGTCTCAGAGAAATAGCTTTCCAGCCTCTATCCTGCCAGATGAAGACTTCATCATAAAATTTCCACCTGCAAGGTTCATGGTAGAGACATGATGGTAAAAGGTCAATGTGCAGACCAACTACATGCTTCACAACTTTATGGATTTGAATCATGTCCCTATTTTCTTCTTTCCAGCCCAAGGGATCCCCCTTGTCTCTGTACCTCTGTACCAGTAGAGCTAGTTGGTTGATTGTTCAGTTACCCTTTGGTGCAGGGTCAGCTATACAATTTGTGAGGCCCAATGCAAAATGAAAACGTGGAGCGCCTTCTCCAAAAAGTATTAAGAATTTCAAGATGGCGACAGCAGAGAATTAAACCAAGTATGTGGCCCTTCTGAGCCCAGGGCCTGTATGACTGCACAGTTGCCTGCCTCTGAAGGGAGCCCTGCTCCTAAAGACTTCCCTTGGATGCCTATGCCTTTTGGGGGGCTTATCAACAGATTTATTGATGATGATATTTTAAGTGAAAAATAATGTTTTGTTTTTTAACAACAATAAACCCATACTTTCTGTGTTTTTTCTTTTTAAATCAAATACATCCTCTGGTATTTTGTCCTTCTGAGCCAATCAATTGCTTTTTTTAAAAATCAGATTACATATTTTTCCATTCTCTTAATCATTTTACAGTGGAATTGTCTCTAAATTATCTCTAATAATCTGCATGTTTTAAAATTATAAATATCAAAATTAGACACAGTATTCAGATATACCATGAAGCCTCACAAGGATTCAGGATCCTGAATCAATCAATCAATATGAGTGCAAGACCAAAATATGTGATTTTTCTTTCTTTGACTTGCTAATATTGCATTTAGAATTTCTGCATCTATTATTCATAAGGGAAATCAGTTTATAGCTTTAATTCCTGTACTTTATTTGGCTTTGGAATCAAGGTTATGGTAAAAACATTACAAAGCAAATTAAATAGCTTTCTCTTTAGATCAGTTTTATAAGACAGATGAACTGATATTGGAATATTTATTAAAATGTACCTGGGGGAAGGGGCACCTGGGTGGCTCAGTCGTTAAGCGTCTGCCTTCCGCTCAGGTCGTGATCCCAGCGTTCTGGGATCAAGCCCCGCATCCAGCTCCCTGCTCAGGGGGAAGCCTGCTTCTCCCTCTCCCACTCCCCCTGCTTGTGTTCCCTCTCTGACTGCCTCTCTCTCTGTCAAATAAATAAATAAAATCTTTTAAAAAAAAAAAATGTACCTAGGGGCGCCTGGGTGGCTCAGATGGTTAAGCGTCTGCCTTCAGCTCGGGTCATGATCCCAGGGTCCTGGGATTGAGCCCCGCATGGGGTTCCCTGCTCAGCGGGGAGCCTGCTTCTCCCTCTCCCTCTGCCTCTGCCTGCCACTCCCCCCTGCTTGTACTCTCTCTGTCAAATAAAAAAATAAAAAATCTTTAAAAAATTAAATTAAATTAAAATTTAAAAAAACGTACCTGGGGGAAAAGAAACGTACCTGGAAAACTATGCAATGATATATATTTTGGGTGGGGGAACGGGTGGGAAGGAAACAATTTTTGAGAAAGCATTAATTCAATCTCTTTAATGGTTGTTGATCTATTTGAGTTTCCTAATTTCTCTCGAGTCAAAAGTTTTAGCTTAAATTTTTAAATTAAAAAGAAAGTAGAAGGCGCGCCTGGGTGGCTCAGTCGTTAAGCGTCTGCCTTCGGCTCAGGTCATGATCCCAGGGTGCTGGGATCGAGCCCAGCATCGGGCTCCCTGCTCCATGGAAAGCCTCCTTCTCCCTCTTCCACTCCCTCTGCTTGTGTTCTCTCTCTCGCTGTCTCTCTCTCTCTGTCAAATAAATAAAATCTTAAAAAAAAAAAAAAAGAAAGTAGAAGAAAATTATAATCAAATTTCTATCACCATTTTTAATATTTTGATATATATGCTCAACTGTTTTGAGGAAAAAAATTGCCATTTTAATTTTGTCAAGGTAATATATGCCCAAAGTATAAAAGTGGAAGTTTTTTGTTTTGTTGGGTTTTTTTACTGTTTTATTTATTTATTAAGTTTTTAGTTTTAATTTCACGATAGGGTTAACATACAGTGTTATATTATTTTCAGGTGTGCAATACAGTGATTCAACAGTTCTATACATTACTCAGTGCTCCTCATGATAAGTGTACTCTTAATCCCCTTTACCTATTTCAGCCATCCCCCCACCCCCGTCCCTTCAGTAACCATTGGTTTGTTCTCTACAGTTGAGAGTCTGTTTCTTGGTTTGTTTCTCTCTCTCTCTCTCTCTTTTCCCCCTATGATCATTTGTTTTGTTTCTTAAATTCCACATATGAGTGAAATCATATGGTATTTGTCTTTCTCTATTTCACTTAGCATTATACTCTCTAGCTCCATCCATGTTGTTGCTAATGGCAAGATTTCATTATTTTTTATAGCTGAATTATATATATATACATATATATATATATATATATATGTATGCCACATCTTCTTTATCCATTCATCCATCGATAGACACTGGGCTGCTTCCATAATTGGGCTATTGTAAATAATGCTGCAATAAACATAGGGGTGCAGGTATCCCTTTGAATTAGTATTTTTGTATTATTTGGGTAAATACCCAGTAGTGCAATTGCTGGGTCATAGGGTAGCTCTATTTTAAACTTTCTGAAGACCCTCCATACTGTTTTCCACAGTGGCTGCACCAGTTCGCATTCCCACCAACAGTGCACGAGGGTTCCTTTTTCTCCACATCCTTGCCAACACTTGCGGTTTCTTGTGTTTTTGAAAGATTTTATTTATTTATTTATTTGACAGAGGGAGAGACTGCGAGAGAGGGAACACAAGCAGGGGGAGTGAGAGAGGGAGAAGGAGGCTTCCTGCTGAGCAGGGAGCCTGATGCGGGGCTCGATCCCAGGACCCTGGGATCATGACCTGAGCCGAAGGCATTTGCTTAACAACTGAGCCACCCGGGCACCTCAGTTGATTGTGTTTTTGATTTTAGCCATTCTGACAAGTGTAAGGTGATATCTTATTGTGGTTTCGATTTGCATTTTCCTGATGATGAGTGATGTTGAGCATCTTTTCATGTGTAAAAATGAAAGTTTTTTAAACCTACTCCAAACCTCGCCATTAAGAAAAAACCATCATTAACTAGATCAACAACTAGATCCAGACAATTTTTAATGCATTCATACAAAAAAATGCAACAGAAAGACTGATGAATGATGGGTGAATGAATATTTATAAATACTATTTTTAGAGAGATAAATAGATAGGCGTAGTTATAAATTTGTTCATTTTATTTGAATTTATTCAAGAAAAAAGAGGTTAAAGTGAAACTGAATTGCAGATAAATAAGAGAGATAATTCCTTTAAATTTTCCCTGTAGGTTAGGAAGAAAAATTTTTTAAAACATTAAGGTATTACATCCATTGTGATTTTTTTAAAGTATTTTTTAAAAATATTTATTTATTTATTTATTTGACAGAGAGTGAGAGAGAGCACAAGCAGGGGGAGCAGCAGAGGGAGATGGAGAAGCAGGCTCCCCGTTGAGCAGGGAGTCCAATGCGGGTCTGGATCCCAGGACCCTGGGATCATGACCTGAGCCAAAGGCAGATGCTTAACTGACTGAGCCACCCAGGTGCCCCCAATGTTATTTTTTGTAATTACCTTTTTTTTTTCTTTTTTTTCAAATTTTAGACAGTATCAGTTGACTCCCTGCCATGAAAGCAGAGGACACTAGTATTTTATTTCCTCCTATTTTTCTTCCCCTCCTGATCTTTGCCCCAATTTACAATATTTACATTCTAGTAAATAATGTATTTCCTGAAGCTGTTTACTATGTATGTGTATATGTATACATGTCTTCAAATGGATTTAGTGTTCATCTTAAATCCTTTGCCATAGTTTCCTCATTCCTGAGTTCTTCTATTTGATTCATTTTTTTTTAATCGGCTGGAATTTGTTGTCAAGTCATCTAGCTTTCCCTTGAAGCATCATAGCTCTTTGTATTCCCTGAATTTCACCATTTTTGAGAAACGTCTGCCTCTGCCTTTCTCCTTGAATGACATCCTGGCCTGGCCCAATATCCCTTCACTTAGAGCTTTGAAGGCAGCGCCCTGCTGTCTTCTGCCCCTGAAGGTCATGAGGAGAGCCCTGCGGCCAGTATAATTTCTCTTCCTTGTAGGTAATTGGCCTTTCTGCCCAAACACCTGATAAATTCTTTATCCTTAAAGTTCAATAGTTTCATTAGAATATATCTCTTTGGTGGTGTACTGTATTCAATTGTCCTGAAATACGATTTGTTCTTTTGGTCTGTGGAGTCAGGTTTTTGTTCAATAGAATTTTTCTTACATAATGTGAATAAATATTCTCTTTAATTTTTAAAGATTCTTTAATTTTGTAATTTTTCACCCATTCTTTACTTCAGGGACATCAGTTATCTCAAGTTGGAATAAGTTAATCCTTTTTCTTTACGTCTTGGAGTTCTCATTAGGTTCTTTCATATGGTTGTCTTTTTTGCATATATTATTTCAAATGTTTTAAGACTTTCCTTTATGTTAATAATCAGGTTTTCAGTGGTATCTATCTGTTCTTTTTGTTCCTAATTTATATACCTATTATGTAATGATGTTGTTTGTCTATCAATTAGTTTTCTGGGGCCTGCAAATTCTTTTTAAATTTCATTTTGTTGGTTTCAAGATATTAGGGTGGGCTAGGTTATGCTACGGTAACTAATTAGTCACAACTTCTCAGTGGTTTATCACTTACGGGTTTATTTCTTTCTCATGCAAAGTTTTCCAGGATAGTTCCTGTCCAGAGATAACTCAGAGCCCAAGATATTTGCATCTCAGAAGCCTTGTCACAGGCTAAATTGCCTTGGCAGGAGAAATGACAGCAAAAGAACTCATAGCTGCTGACCTCAAATGGTCTGAAATTGGCCCGGAATTGATGCACGCCATGCCATTTACATTTATTACTAGAATGTGCGCTTTTTGCCCAGAGTGAATCTGATGGTAGTAGTAGCTGCCAAGAAAGGCAAAGAAATGCAAAAGTTCGGTGTGCTGGGATGAAGGAAATGACCCCAGATTTGGTGAACATATAGCATTATCTTCCCCACATTTACCATACCATCTCTGAGCTCTTTTATTGTTTCATGGGTTTAAAAAAGAATTATTCTCTAGTGTAAAGAGATCAGGAAGAGTTTTCTTCTTTTATTTGATTGAAGTGTTCTTCTAAATTAAGTTCTTTACCAGGTCTTGTGCTTGCTTGCTCACTCCCTTCCTCTTGCTTTTTTTCTTTCATTCCCTCATACAGCATATTTGCATAGTTGTCATGCTGGTTTTTTTCTTTATCTTGAGCAATTCTGTCCTGACCTTGCATTTTCTCTGTTACAAAGTGGGTGACTTTTTTTTACTCTTTTCCCACTGTATCTAAAAACAGTTTTTCTCCTCCAAACTATAGTTTGAGGGTTAGGCTGTGCATATTGTATTTTTTTAAATAGGACTGAGAGGAGAGTGGGAAGGGAAGAGTTTGGGGTGCTAAACAGTATTTGTTAAGCTATGTGATTGTTTTCTCTCTTCTGAGATCTTGTTAAAACTCTAGAACCAGGAATCCCAACGCCTATGGTGAGAATATTCTCAGATTTGAGACTGTTGTGATATGATCACTTGTTTCTCTGTTGTTGCTGTTTGTCAGACAGAAAGGGAAAAAAGTGAAGACCCTTGAATAGCTTGTCCTCCCCAGTGAGGATTCCTGGGGGTCATCAGTAAGAATTCTTAGGATTTCTCTACTCAATGGTATGGTTTTGGGTAAAGGGGTGGAATAAGAAGTCTAGCCTTCCTATGCCTCTCAGTTCTGCTCCAGAAGGTCCTGTCTGTCCTTGGCTACTAATATTTGAAATGTATTTCATTGAGCTGTAATTCTATCCTTGTCTGTTTGCTGTTATTGCATATTTGGAGGATGGTTTTCATGGTTTTTTTTTTTTTTTCTTTAGGTATTAAGGGAGGGATATTATTTGGTATAAATCTCATCTCTCATTTTAACAGAGATATCTCTTCAGTCCAATTTTGTATTTTTTTTCCTACAAGTAATTGTCAAATTCTCTTAAGCTTTCAAAATAATTTGCATACCATAGTTCAAAGTTTTCTTATGATTTTTTAAAAACACTGGACTGTACCTGTAGATTTAGGCACTTTGTTTGGCTCCTTTGTCATTACTAATACATATATTTGTTTTCTCTCTCTTTTTTTTTCTTACCAATTCTGCTAAAGGACTGTTGAGCTTTTGGTTTCAAAATCACAATAACAATAGAAATTCTACAAAAGTTTAAGGTATGTTCCCTACCTTTAGTGAACTTTTAACAAAGGTGTAAACGGTAGAAAATTAAGACTTAAGTTGTATGTTATCAACTAGAAGATAAAATTGTAGTTTTAAGAATTAAGAAAGCAGTCAGGCAGGAGTAGCTTATTGGTCTGGTCAGGCCGCCATAACAAAGTAATACAGACTGGGTGGCTTAAACAACAGACGTTTATCTTCTCATAGTTCTGGAGGCCAGAAGTCCAAGATCAAGGTTTTGGTAGGGTTGGTTCCTTCCTCTCTCATTGCCTTGTAGTTGGCCATCTTCTCTCCCTGTGTCTTTGCATGTCCTTCCATCTCTGTCCTATTTTTTTTTTCTTAAAAGGATACCAGTTATATTGGGCACCAGTTACATTAGGGGCCCACCCTAATGACCTCATTTAACTTTAGTTACCTCTTTAAAGATCTTATCTCCAAGTACAGTCATATTCTGAGATACTGGAAGTTAAGATTTCAACATATGAATTTTGAGGGAATGCCTTTTGGCCCATAACACATAATCAGGAGAGACCTAAAGTAGTTAGTGTCTAGGCTATTAAAAAATATAGTGGCTCCAAAAAGGACAAAAGGTATGTTATTTTTTTCTCATGTAACAATCTAGAAGAAATAGGTGGTGCAGGGCTTCCTCTGTGTCATCTTGAGACCCAAGTCCCTCTTGGTTCTTGCTCTACCATTTTCTAGAGAATTGCTTTCATCTAATGCCCAGAATTTAACAGGCATTCAATGGATGCTTGTGGAATAAATGAATGAATGACATAGTGTGTTCTGGGGCAATGAATGGACTAGCATAAAGGAAGTAAGAATCTTGATAGAAATAACTAAGCAGGAAATATGATTAAATATATATATCTGGCCAGATTTGAGGAAGCCTTGAAAGTCAAAAGGGACTCACAGGGGATTGGAACTGAAAGGGATGAATCAACTCCAATTCACTCATTTTATACAAATGAGGAAATTGAGGCTCAAGAAAGTGAATTAACTTACCCACATAACTAAAAGTCATGCTATCGAGCACACTAAATCAGTTCCTCTGATTCCACGTTAAGGTCACTGCTTTTCTACCACAATAGGCAAAAGATGGATACTCCACAGTTTTCCATGTGGGAGGTGACATGATGTATGCCATGTTTTAGGAAGGTCGATTTTTATGGCTCTTACATGTCATATATCAGTGACTATCCATATAACTCACTGCAGCTGACACCGATGCTTAGACAAAAGATAATATGTCTCCCTCTTGTTTGTTTGTTTGGCTTTTTTAAAGATTTTATTTATTTATTTGAGAGAGAGAGACAGAGAGAGAGCACGAGCAGGGGAAGGGGCAGACGGAGAGAGAGAGAGGGATAAGCAGAGTCCCTGCCCAGCAGGGAGCCGGATGCAGAGCTTGATCCCAGGACCCCAGGATCATGACCCGAGCAGAAGACAGATGCTTAACTGACTGAGCCACCCAGGCACTTCTCCCTCTTGGTTGTTAAGAGACCCCTGATCTTAGTCTAGTTGGTGGAAGCTGAAAGGAGATCCTTTGTTCTAGGAGACACAGCATCCTACCCAGTATGTATTTGTGTGACAGGCAAGCTGAGAGTGATAATTAATCCTGATTGGCTAATGCCGGTCAAGTTAAATCTACTTCCCCTTGCCAATAATTGGTCTAAAGGTTGACATGTGACCCATGTCTGGCCAATGAGACATAAAGGGGATTCTGCTGGGTAGCTCCTCGGAGATTTTCACTTAATAGATAGGAAACAGCTAGGAGCAGACCTCGTTGCCCCACTGCCTACTTTGAATATAGTTCCACAAGTCAACTTGTGACCATAAGCAACATCAGAGATGGCAGGGCAGAAAGACTGAGACAGGTTGCTTGGGTACTTTGTAACATTGTGGGATTATCGCATCTACCCCGGAACTGCCTTCCCCCGACTCCTTGCTATGTGAGATAATTAAATTTTGTCTTTATTGCTTGTTAATTTTAGTCAGGTATGCTGTTACTTGCAACCAAAGCATGCCTAACCAGGATACACATTATATTTGCTTTTTAAACAAGCATCTCAATTCCTAAAGACATCCCCTTGCAATTCCCTATAGTTTCTAAAGAAGAAAGTACAAGATAAAAATTCAGAGCTGTGCATTCTAGGGGAGTGCAAGGGAGAGAGGGATCTGGCTGACCGAGTGCTCCGGAAAGTCTTCGTAGTGCATATGGCCCTTGGACCGGGACTTGTGCGGTGGGTGAGAGCAGAACAGGCAGATGGAAATTGTCAAGCACATCACATGCAGGCGCAAGGGCCCAGCGTAAGCAAATGATGGCCAGTGTTTCGGATACTCTAGAGGACTTGGATTCCAGTCTGCATTTAAACTCCTGTCTGAGTGTTCCAGGTCTCCTGGATCCCACAGAAACCTTATTCTTTCAGTCTTCTGGCACTTCTGAGGACCATCGACAGTGAAGCCGGGCGCCTGTTGGGGTCGGAGGCTCTGCCACTGGGCAGCACATCAGCAGGCATCACGGACTCCAACTCTAGGCTGTGCTGTGTGCCTTTGCTCTTTGCTGGGTGGGTTCCCTGTGTTCCTGATACACCTTCTTCCTGAGACCGAGAACTTTCTGTCCTCCTTCGTGGTCAGAGGTGGTCAAGGGACCCGACCAACAGTCTGGAAATTTCCTTCATGGTCGTAGAGGGTTCTTCTAAGCTAATGGTGCTCCTGTTAGCCTGGGGCGAACTTTCCGGCTTCCAGCTGCGGTCAGGCTCCTTAAATCGCCTCGCACTATTGATGGGGACACATACCATACAGGACAAAATAGAAAATCGTGTTTTTAAGTGTCTCTTCATCTGCAAAGCCGGGTGCTGTGGCGAGAGAAGACAATCTGGTTTCTCATACTGATGTACCGCTAACAGTTATGTGATCTTAGGTGGATACATCACTTCGTATTTTGAGATTTCATTTTCTTCATTTATAAGAGATGAGTCACTGGGGCTTTTCTAAACTAGAATCATACTTGAAGTGGTTGTTTATAATTGCTGCTCTTTCTAGATACTGAAATCACAGGACTCCTACTTTTTTCTCCTACACTACCATTTTTAAAGTGGGAGAACATTTTAAGCACAGGGAACCAAATAAGCAAAGGCAAAAGCAAGCCACAGCTTGCCCAGCGAAGCAGGAGGAATTGTGGCCACGGGAGGTCCCGGGCCGGTCAGCCGCCTGTCACCTTCTGTCTCTTCTAGCTTTCTTACTGCAGCCCTTTATCTCTGGATTCTTCCTGGGCCCAGAGCTCAATCAGATCATGTGGAATCACTGAACAGGGACAGGAAGAAAACATCCCTTGGGCTCTGGAGGGGCAGGCGTCATCCACTGCTGACCTGTCTGAGCCTTTCGTAGGGTCCTGATATTGATTATAGTCAGTTTCAGCTCTGCTGAAGGAAGCTAAAGGGAGCTTTTATCCACACTTGTAGAGTTCGACAGGGCAGCTCCATGGTGGCAGTGGTGATTAGTGGGAAACTCAAGGAACAGCGATCTCAGGAGGAAAGGAGAATGGGGTGGCCTACTCCCAGGTGAGATTCTTCCTCACCGTCCACCTTCGTGGGTCAAGGGTTTTGCTTATTAAAGGAGCCGGTGGGTTTTCTTACAGAAAGCATGGGATTTTATGCTGGAACTTCAGTAGCAGAGGCCCACGGAGAGAGAGGATGGGCGGCTGGACCAGGGCAGAATGGAAAGGAAAGGAAGCGTGGAAACATGACAGTACGACCTGGTCCCCACAGGGATGGCCATGAAATGCACCAGTTACTCAGGGTCAGGTCCCAGAAGAGAGACATCGGAGGATGTCTGGCCCCAGAGGATGGGGCCAGCACCTGGAGGCTCTAAGCATCAGGGGACACTTGAAGTCAAGAGGAGGCAGGGTCTCCAACACTGCCTTAGGGTAAGGAGAAGAGGGTTTGCCCTTTAAGGACAAAGCTAGTAAGGATAGACAATGTGTTAGGCCATTCAAGGCCTAGTCCCAAGGGAGATCTAGAATTTGAGGGCAAAAGGGCAGTCAACCCCACTGCAGGTGTGGGAGGACTCGTGAGAGAACGTGCAGAGGGGCATTGCCAAGGTAATGACAGCTAACATTTATTCAGTGTTTATTTCGATCCAGGCACTACTATAAATTCTTTTCTGGATTCCTCTTTTAATCTTCCCAACAACCATATTATGTCATCCCTGCTCTGCAGAGTAAGGCTGGGACCCAGAAACACGAAGTGCTTTGCTCAAGGTCATATATCCAGGAAGAGGCAGGGAGCACTGGAAGCTGCGCACATACCTTCTGTAACAGGAGAGGCTCTTTGCTCTCCACTTAGTTTTATATTGCTTTCTGGGGTCAGGTGACCTTCTGCCCAAAGGTGGTGACCTTCATCTGACTGAGATATGAACTGACCTGCAGGCAGAACCATCCTTCCTTCCCCTGATTTATTAGATCATCCCACAGTGACCCAGTGGATGAAGCAGTGGATCTTCAAGAACTAGCTCTCTCCTTCTGTCTGATAGGCTTGGTTTTAAGAGAGCAGAAGAGTGGGTGGGGGCCAAGGGGGGCACGAGGGGGACTGATGGGGAGGGGTGGTGGGGACTGCTCGGGGGAGAGTCCAAGCACATCACCTCTCTGCCTCTTTCCTCACCATCAGATCAGGCAGTGGGAGTAGATCATCTATGAAGTCAATTTGTACACTAACATTTTATAATTTTATGTTTTATCTCCACCAGTCAGTCTTATGGAATCTCCTTCTTTCTCCAACCATTGGAACCTCTCTTTTTCTTACGTTCTAGAAAAAAATGGCCAATTGTCTTGCAATATTGTCTTCCTGTTTCTAAAATTGTCTCGGATGCTTGCCAACAAATCCTTTTCTTAGTTTTTAAAGTCCTTTAAATAATATTACCATGCATAATTTTTAATAAATATGAAGAAAAGAGATTTTCAAAACTTGTGCATTTTCCTCCTCTCCATCATTAGATAGTATTTTCCTTTTAAAGAGATTTTCCTATTTTCTTTTCTTCTTTTTCCTTTTTGATCTTGTTTCTACTTATCTGTGTTACTTCTCAACACAGAAGTACTTTCCAAATCAAGTGGATTTTTTAAACTGTAAGCTGTCTCCTCTGTGATTGCTTTACATTTATTCATACCTCTTTATCAGTGAACTTTGGATTTGCTGAAAACTCATGCCAAGGACACAGTTCCTCATGACTATCCGTGAAACCAAAGTTCTGGTCACTGTCCCTCTTTTCTTCTCTGTAGCTTTTTTCGTAGGCTCAGATACTAAAACTTAGTTTGAGCGGATAGTTTGTGTTTTCTTTTCTTTTTTTTTTAAGATTTTATTTATTTATTTATTTATTTATTTATTTATTTATTTATTTATTTAGAGAGCACAAGCAGGGGGGCAGGATAGAGAGAGAAGCAAACTCCCTGCCAAGCAGGGAGCCTGGATGTGGGACTAGATCTCACCTGAGCCAAAGGCAGATGCTTAACCAACTGAGCCACCCAGGCACCCGATAGTTTGTGTTTTCAATTTCAGATGAGGAAAGAAAAAGGTATTTTATTAAGAAAACATTTTAAATATATACATAAGAGGGGGGCCTGGCTGGCTCAGGGAGTAGAGCATGCAACTCTTGATCTCAGGATTGTGAATTTAAGCCCACATTGGGCATAGAGATTACTTAAAAAATAATAGTAAAAATCTTTAAAAAAATAAACATATACATAAGAAACAAAGAAATATATATAAATTATATACCCATGGTCCAGCTTCACATTATCATTATACGGCTATCCTGTTTCATCTTTACTCCTCTTGGATAATTTTGAAGCAAATCTTAGATGATTTCTTGTGTCCTCTTGTGACTATTTTAGTCGATAACGAAAGAGAATCTTATTTAAGTAATAAACTATTATTTGGCTGGAATTTACATTTCAGCAAGAAAAACCACACTAATATTTGAGTTGATGCTTTGGACATTGATATGCTTTATGTCTAAAACCAAGATTTGTTTGTCCTATCTTGACCCTAACTTTTTTTCTCTTATGTAAGAGCCGGAGTTGTACTCCAAAATACAGAAACAGTGATTCTGAGGAAATTTTCATTATAAACGTCTAGACACAAAGTTATCTAACCGTCTAAAAATTGGCTGAAAGCAGTTTACGATGTGTCTTTCAAATACTAATTGGAAGGTGTGCTCTCAGTTTAGCTAGAACTCGATTTTATGGAATATTCATTTTTCAATAGAAAAAACCTAAAGCCACTTACGATACTCAATTTTTCCTTCCACCATAGGGCTAGGTGAAATTGGGGAGGGCGTCTTACTTTCTTACAGATGGCAGATTTGCCAGATTTTTACATCTGCTGATGACTTAGAATATTGCCACCCGTCCGTGTTTCTGCATTCCCGCTGACTTCTGGTTCAGAGAGGCCCCGTGGGCTCGGGCAGAGTGGCTCCAGCTTCCCGGGCTTCTCGGTGACTTCTGCTGCAGCTGAGACAGAAGTACGTCTGGGAGGAGCCTGGAAGAGATGCAGGAAGGAAAGGGATGGTCTTCCACTGAAGCTGCCAGCAGACCTGCCCTGAGGCTGTGCCTGGGGTTAGGAGAACTTTTGAAAAAGGAAGGTTGAAGATGGTTATCTCTGCTGGTCACCCCTACTTACTCAGAAGTGTAAGTTAGATCCATGGCTTTTAATAAACTTCCTAGTCATCGCCCGGCCATTACACAAAACCCAGACATTACATTTAGACATATAAGATTTTTGTCCACTGTTAGGGTATAGCAATCTGCTGATGAACGCCACTTCCTTCAAATGTCTGGACCGGAGCCAGATTATCACTTCAAACCCTGCCTTGGCTCAAGAGGAAATAAAGTAGGTTGCTTTCAATTGCCCACTCACCTCAGCCTGCCTGAAGCCAAGTCCTTTCTACCCCTCCCCTCCTTCCTCTTCCTCTTCTCACCTCCCCTGCTCATCTTCCCTCCTCCTCCTCTCCTTCTCCCTCCTCCCTTCTCTCCTTCGTCCCCACCCCTCCCCTTCCTCCTCCCTTCCTCTTCTCTCCCTCCCCTTCTTCCCCTTCCCCCTTATCTTCTTTACTCCTCTCCCTCCCTTTCACCCTCCCTTCCTCTCCCCTCCCCTTCTCTCCTTTACCCCTCCCCTTTCTCCTTTACTCCTCCTCTTCCCTTCCCTTTCCTTCTCTCCCTCCCCCTTCTCTCCTTTACCCATCTCATTCTCCTCCTCTTCCCTCCTGCTCCCTTCCCTTTACTCCTCCCCTTCCCTTCCCTTTCCTTCTCTCCCTCTCCCTTCTCTCCTTTACCCATCTCATTCTCCTCCTCTTCCCTCCTGCTCCCTTCCCTTTACTCCTCCCCTTCCCTTCCCTTTCCTTCTCTCCCTCCCCCTTCTCTCCTTTACCCATCTCATTCTCCTCCTCTTCCCTCCTGCTCCCTTCCCTTTACTCCTCCCCTTCCCTTCCCTTTCCTTCTCTCCCTCTCCCTTCTCTCCTTTACCCATCTCATTCTCCTCCTCTTCCCTCCTGCTCCCTTCCCACCCTTCTCCTCCCCTCTTCTCTCCTTTACCCTCACCCCTCCCCTCCTTTTCCCTTTTCTCTCCTTTTCCTTCACCCCTCTCCTCTTTTTCTCCCCCCTTCTCTCCTTTACCCTCACCCCTCCCCTCCTTTTCCTCCCCCCTTCTCTCCTTTACCCTCACCTCTCCCCTCCTTTTCCTCCCCTTTTCTCTCCTTTACCCTTGCTCCTCCCCTCCTTGCTCTCCCTCTTTTCCCCTCCCTACCCCCCCCCCCTTAGCACCCTCCCAATGTCCCCATCCGGGCAATGCTCCCTATCTTCAAGTCCTCCTTGGATCCCTGGAGTTCTCTTGGGCTCCTCCCTCTCCCTCCCGTCCACCCCAAAGTTAATTTCCCTCTCCATCACCTCTCTGAACTGTTAACCAGCCTCAAAAAGAAGCCAAAACCCTGAATAAATCAAAGTGAGATAAACAGCAGCAGTACCAACTTCTGTGAGAGCAGGTGGTCAGGAAGAGAGTGAAGTGCGTGGAGCAGAAAGGAGAGGAGTGAGGATGATGGCAGCCAGTGTCCCCTAAAGAACTTGAGCAGAGCTTAGCAGCATCTGTCAAATCAACCCCTAAGTGTGCCTGCCTGGTGAGCTCAGCAGGTCTTGCTACATGAGGTTCGTGAGTGTGTACTTTTTAGACCAGGCAAACTTGAGTGAAGAAGCATTGTGAGGTGGGGGGTTTTCATATAACACAGAGGGTTTATAAGATCATTTGGTTCTTGTAGCCAACCATACACATTTATGCTCTGCGGTGTGTAGCCACGGAGTATAATTTCTCTTTGCTCTGAAGCTACCTAACGCATGTGAGGGTGAAATTCCTGATTGAGCCCCAGTTCTGATAAGCTGAGCAGCTCCACTCTTGGTCCACTATAGGAAGATGAGGCCTTGGATTCCCTCCAGTCTCTCACACTGATGCTTCCACACTATTACTCAGTCTTGAGTATTAAAGCTGTTGGCTTTACCAACACTGAGCCTCTGAATAGGGACTAAAAAGAATCCTCAAGAGAATGTTTGTAGCTGATAACAAGAGAGAGTGTCTGGTTTTGCAGGAGATGAAATGTTCTTTTGTATGTGAGCAGGAAGCAAGCAGATAGTCTACTTCAATAGCTTTTTATACCCACCAGGCATGTTGAAATTGATCTTTTCCATCATGATTATCTATAAAACCTCTTTACTTAGTGGTTTAGTTAGAAGAGTGCCAGTAACCTATTCTCATTCAAGGCATTATCTCTTTGGAGGGAGGGGAGTTGAGAGCCAAACCTTTATTCCCCATCATTTTGCTTAGATATTCATTTAACTAAATATTAAAATTTAAGCTAAAATGAAATCATGAACAAAACCTTGCAACAATTTGTAGTATCTTGAATTCTTTGTGAGGAGGCGAACACGGCTACCAAGATAAGAAGTAGGAAAGAAACTGCTGACTATAATTAAAAGCCTGCGACTTCTCAAAAGAATAGTTGAAGAATTTGTGGAGGACCACTCTTAATGCAGAATGATTTTGGCATAAATTAAGTTAGATTGATGTGACCATGACTCTTTTAGCTTTATTTATTTACTTGTTTCTCTTTTAACTTTAAATAATTGAACAATATATTAGCATTGTGGGGTGGTATCTTAAAATTATGAAGATTGTTTCAGCTGTCCATCAAATACCTGCTGTGGCTTCACAAACAGAGTTTATAGTATATGTATACTATATATTTAGTATATTGCAGGTATATGGAGTGCTGTCTCTCTGGGTGTTTACAAAATCAAATGGTGTTTTTAAAGTTGAATTACATTTTTATAGGTTGTACTATGGACTACTTTCCTCCAGAGTCAGCTAAGTGTTCCTGAGTAGCCCTCCTGAGCTCCCAGGGCAGACCACCTCTTCTCTTCACCTATGAGGACCCAAGCCCCCCCCCTCCACACTATGGTCCCTGCACCGTATTGTCATGGCCTCTTTACCTGTCACCCTCCTCTCTAGATTCTAAGCTCCTTAGAAGGCAGAGATGATATCTTCCCCGCCCCAATGCTTTTAGCCCCAACACAATGCCTGGCCCCTGTGAGGTGTTGCAGAAGGCCAGTGCTGACAGCTTCTCCTTGGGAGGGAGCCTGGGAGTGACAAGCAGCTCTAAAGTGAGGTAGAGGGACACCTTGGCTCTCCCAGTGTGTCCCAGGAGTGACCTGGGCTCAGGGACCTGTTGGAGAAGGATCAGTGGTCAGCTTCCAGCAATCTGTATTTATTAACTGTTCATGGAATGATCTGTGGTTTTCCAGGAGCCGGGTTTGGGGGAGGCAGAGAAAAGGAGCCAGGGGGAGTGGAAACATAGAAAGGGCTGGTGAAGCCGGCAGGGCAGCAGTGACTCCGCACGGTCTTCCTTTCTTCTGAACCAGGAGGGGCTGCCACTCAGGCTCCCAGGCGCCAGGTGTAGGTTTGCGAGGTGTCTGCATGGGGCTGTGGGTGGCAGGAACCTGTCCTCGCTCGGCTGCCTGTAGGTGTGGCACCTTCGGGTTGCCCAACCTTCGCAGGCGGGGAATTAGTCCAGTCCTACAGGGAAGAGTCGCTGGTCCCCTTTAGGAGCCATCACAGTCCCTTTTATCAAGACCAACCATCTGGCCAGTTCCAATAGCACTATTTTTCAAGCCAGCGGTATTTACAAAGACAAGACTGGGCTGCTCCGTGGAGTCTAGGACGATTTCAGCCTTCGAGGTAATGGAGACATAATTGAGGAAGGAGGTGGAATTAGTGTCATCGCAAATGATCTAGTGCCTCAAGTTAATGTCATCGGGTTTTGTTGGAAGAGCAGCAGTCACTCATCTTGCGTAGCAAGCTGCCATCAGAAAGATTTTTTTTCTGGAGCATTTAGGAAATAAGGCTTAAGTGCTCGGCCCTTACAAGCTGCAGGAGCAGTTTCACGCCTCGGCTTTTTAAAAGGTATCATGATGTTATTCGTTGTTTTGCTTCTAGGAAGCAGAGGGTTTAGGAAATGACTTGGGCGGGTGCATCCCTGGGGCCGAAAGAGACACAGACGTACCCCCCAGGGACCTGAGAGGGTTCTCTGTCTTCCCCAAGGTGCTGCGCAAGCGTCCGGTCCCCTCGGATGCTCCCGGTCCAGTCCCTGTGCAGAGGGTCTCCGGCGCCTTCCTAGACGTCTGGCGACATTCTGGGGGGTCTGGGGCGGCTAGACCAGGCGGCAAGAACAAGGAAGAGGAGGGAGCCGGACTGCGCCTCACTCCTCCGTGCCAAGGACACCGTCGCGGAGGCGCGGCCAGCTTCCCACGGATCGGACTTTCCGCCCCCGGAGCTGGGCGGCCGAGCTCCAGCCCGGTCCCCCTTCCCTGCTTCGGGCGGCCCCCAAAGGCTGAGTAAGCGGGGCGGAGGGAGGGAGACTGCAAGGATTTCCTGAGCGCTAAGGGAAGGAGGAGGGGACCCGGGCAGGAGGGCCGGGAGCAAGGACCCTGAACCTGCCGGGGCCGCCTCCGGGCAGAGTAGCCACCGCCTCCCCACGAGCGCTCGCACTCGGTCGCGACGCGCGCTCGGGCCCCAGCTACCCGCCCCCCCCTCCCCCGGCGGCCCCCGCCCCTCTCGGGAGCCGTAGGGAATCAGGTCCCGGAGGAAGAGGGTAGGTGGGGAGGCGGATGAGGGGTGGGGGACCCCTTGACGTCACTGGAAGGAGGTGCCGGGGTAGGAAGTGGGCTGGGGAAAGTTTATAAATCGCCCCCGCCCTCGGCTCCTCTTAATCGAGGTCCGCAGAAGGCTCAGAGCGCGCCGGGCGGACACTCGTTGCGGCTCCTCCCCGGCGGCGACGGCGGTGGCGGCGGCGGCTCGGAGCGGGCTCCGGGACTGGAGCGCAGCGGCCAGAGGACGCCGAGCTGCGAGGATTACCCGGGGAAGTGGTGGTCTCCCTGGCTGGAGCAGCGGAGAGGGGCGCTCGCGGCGGAGGACCGGAGTGCGAGAAGACAGATTCGGGCGGCTGGGTCTGTGGCCCGCGAGCAGCGCGGGGACCGGGCAAGCAGGCCGCGTCGCGCTCACCATGGTCAGCTGCTGGGACACCGGGGTCCTGCTGTGCGCGCTGCTTGGCGGTCTGCTGCTTACAGGTGAGGCGAGGTCGGGGCCAGAGGCCCGCGCGGCGCCGGGCTGGGGCGGCAGGCGGGCACACCCTTGGGGCTGGGCCCGGGTGCACGCGGGGAGGTGAAGCTGCAGCCGCCAGAAGCGAGCCTCGCCGGGAACCTGGGACGCTGGTCGTCGTGGGCACGCCTGGGGCCGTGGCGCCCTTCTCTTCCGTTGGGCAGGCAGTGCCGGCGCCTCGGAGAGCAGCTGGCGGAGGTCCGCGGGCATCGCCGCCCTGAACGGCTGCTGGCGCCGCGCTCGGGTCCGCGCCGGGGCTGCCCCTTTGCGGCTGGAGTCGCCGACCCTCTCTGCCCGGCTCGCGGGCTGGGTCTCCCCGCCCAGGCTCCAGGCTCCAGGCTCGGGGAGCACCGCGCACCCAGACCTGCCTGACCCCCACCGCCTGCTCCCGGGCGGCCTGGCGCCGGTCGGCAGGGCCCACAGGAGCCCCGAGCAGTGGCTCCTAGAACGCCCGCCAGGCTGCCTGGGGGCTGGGCTGAGGCCCGGGCGTTGGCGACGTGGGCACCGGCCACGACATCGTGCCTCCCTGGGGGAGGAGGAGAGCCCACTGCAGGGGATCGCGTGCCTGCCGGGAGCGGACAGATCGCAGGAGACGGCAAAAGCCGATGTCCTTCGACCCACTTGGGGTCCCCCGGCCCGAATGCCCCCGGGAACGCTCCAGCAGCTTCTACTCCTCCCCGCCGCTTGCCGACTGCCGGGCCGAGCGCGCTGCGCGCAGCCACCCGGGTGGGGCCTCTGCGGCCGGTCCAGCCCAGGTCGCCGACCTGAGTGAACCTGACTGACCAGGGCAGTCGGGAACCCAAATACCGTTAAGTTTCGGAATTGCAGGCCTAGTCTTTAAGTTCCGAGAGAAGAGAGAGAGGACGCTTTGGACCAAAAGATGCCGTTTGAGGAATCGGCGAGGTCCGCCCCTTTGCCGGGAATTCGAGAAACAGGCGGCAGAACAGTCCGGGGCCAGGAGGTTATGCCGCTGTTAGTGTGGAGGTCGCCCCGCACCACGGCGTCAAAGCCCGAGGGGACTTAGGGGCCCAGATTTGCCTTTTCTGCCCATTGGGGCTGAGTGGCCAAGCCCTCCGGTTCAGTCCCCCTGGGCGCAGAGAGCCATATTTCGGAGCGCCTTTCTTTTAAGCATCCGGGAGAAAAGGTAATATATGAAATAGAGTACGGTAACATAAAAAAGTTATTGCAGTGATTCCAGGGAAGGAAAAAGTCAGTAGGGTTGAGCGTTTAAAAAATGCTTGTTAAACCCCCAAAGCATTTAACTGTTAAAAAATATTCTTTCTCAGTGGAAAGACTAATTAGATCGTCGGTTTCTAAAAAACAAGTAATAGTTCCGATTAGATTGGCGAAAGCATTAAACTGAGAGGCAGGCGAAGTCCTAATGTCTGAGAACTTGCTATAAGTTGGGAAAGTCGGTAACATAACTATATTATATGAAATATTGCTTCTTTTCAAAAATACAGTCACTTATATTGAAGTATAATTGCTCAGAGCACTTAAGTAACTTCTGAAGTCCGTTTGCCTGTTATGTAAAGGTGAATCTAGGTAAATTCTTGCGAATCCAAAAAATGAAGGGAAAAGTATATGCTTCATTGGCTTTTCTGCTGCACACATATACATCTTTACTTTTGTTTCAAAAACGTGGTTGACCAGCGAAGTATAGTTCTGTTGGTGATGAGGAGCAATTTAGATCCGTGCAAGCTTTTCAGAAACCTGAGTAAGGTTCTGTTGAGATTTCTTTTAGATTTTATTTTACTTAAATGAGGCAGAGATGTTGGGACTCTTTTGTGATTAAAAAAAAAAGTATATGTGTTATAACAAGAAAGCAAGACAAAACATTAGTAAGGTGAGAACCGCTTTACCTGCTGGGTTAGGGACTGTTGTTTCAGTGGTCCTGGCGTGTAATTGTTGAAGCATGGCTTTGTAAACCACAGGCTTCTGGCTGGTTAACGGACAACTCACACTACAACAATCAGCTGCCTACCTTGTAAATAGCATCAGGGCTTTCAAACTGAACTCAGGGGCTACTCCGGGAAGTAGTGTCCAGAAAAAGGCCAAGTTTCTGCTCTGTGGATTTATAAGGAGTCTGCCCTCCTTCAGGTGCTATATAGCCTTTGAATATTTGTGGGTTATTAATATTTTGAGCTTGTGTGTTAATGTGTGTGCATGCACTGAGGTATAATTTAATCAGAGGCTCAGTCAGACAAAAAGATAATGCATTTCCCCCTAAAGATTACATTTACCTTCTTCCAAATATCCTGAGAAATTAAAAGAGGACAGATATTTTCAAGTCCTCTTTATTGCGATCCTTCCCTCTAAAAAGAATACCTCCCTTACTCTAGCTCAAAGTCTCATTTTCTTATTTTAAGGCACCATGTCCATGATTAAAGCCACAGACCCTTTTTTCTGTCCCCCTTTTTGGGGGGTTTTTAAGCAGCTGATATTTACAATTTGCTGTAACTAACGGAAATGCATCACTTCTGAATCTTGTGAGGGAAATCTACATTAATATGAAATTAAAATGTGCATGAAAATAATACTCAGTTCCAAATAGAATGTAATAAATCTTTCATAATAAAGCTAATTTTACATGACAATTTTTGTTGTTTTCTCAAAGGTGTAGGAAGCCACACTTTTTTGGTAATGCTTTTCTATCTTGCATGTTTGAACAATTAATTAGTTAGCACCTTTGGCAGTCCATGCTGGGAGTTTTCCACCTGATGGATTGTGTTGCAGATGGACTGTAGGTGGTCACCTGCTCTAGTTCCTTAATATTTTTACCTTATTTGTTTATTGTATCCCTGTTGAAAATTCTATAACAGGCTCTCCAGTTTCTTTGCTGGGGATCATTAAGTGGATTTTTCGTTTTCATATGTGAGAGTCAGAAGTTAGAATAGATGCCTATTTCTAATGCCCCTTTCCAATTCTTTAAGACTCAGTGAATGTGATCTGAAGAGAAACCAGAGTCAGTGAATGGTTCCAAGGAATGGGCTGTGTCTCTCTTTCTCTCTGGCCCTTATACATTTGCATATAAAATGGATGATAAGCCCAGTAATGCCAGAGCTAAGCCTGTAATGATGAACTGGGTGTCACCTGCTATCAGTAATCACACTGCATTTTCTTTTTTCATCCACCAGCTGGTTAACTTGCTCTTTAATGTGTTGCAAGAGCTAAGCTGTTAGAGGCTGTCCGAACCAGTAGTAATCATGGGCTTTTTTCTCTTTTTCCAAACAGAATGTAACCTTAGGAAGTAAACTCTACTTCCCAACTCTGGTTACGTTACCTCTTCTAAAAGGCCGTCAGTCATTTTAAACTCAGAAGAATTTCTTGTGTTTTTTTTTTTAAATTAATTTTCACTTATTTGATTCAAAAATAACTTCATTCTAAAAATTTCAGATTGCAACAGGGATACTAAACCTCTTATTTAAAAGTGGGCCGGTTTTATATGATCTTCTAGAACAAACCAAATAATCACTTTGTTCTCCTTACCAAAAAGTATTGAGACATTCTAAATCTACTTTGAACATATGTAATATAGTAGCTGAAAATATGTTGCAAAAAAAATTGGTTTTATATTGACCAAAAAAATGCAGTGTCCTGGAGGAAGGTTATCCCACCTATTGCGAGGTTGTGGCTGTTGTTTACTCTGGCTTGGGAAGTTCTGCAAAGCAAGAACAAACTGAGATGTGTATGCGAGTGGGCATAAGAATGGAGAGACAGTGAAAGAAGCTCTCTTGGCACTTGGGTGTTAAACGCAAAGCTTGCTGGTGTTAGGTTTTTGGTACAGTCGCATGGTTGGGAGTTTATTGGATATCAAGTAAATATAACTTTTCGGAGTATTTGTCATTGTGGAGAGGAGAGGAAAGACGTGAAACGACACCAGACCTTATTTTTTTTTAAACAAAAATATATCATGAGGAATGGTTAAAAGCATTAAAAGCATCTGTTGCATTGCTTTAAATAATTTAATAGAACAGGATAGTCCCTGCCATTCCATTGGTCTTAGTATACTGGTGAGGCTTGTAAGGAATGACAAGATCTCTTGCCAAATGCTTTCCAGGATCATTGTTGATTCCTCACACACTTGGGTGCCTTGGAAATTGCATGCTGCTGATGACATTACTGGATTTTATACCAGATTGAGGGAGGGGAAGGAAATGGGAGGAATGGGGTAATTGAGGGAGGGATTGAGAGGAAAGCCTCTGGCTTAGCATCTGGGACTGCAGGGGGGTTTCATTAAGGAAATGGTTCCATTGAGTCTGCTGAAGATAGTGGACTAGATTTCCTGCATTGCTGTTGGGGCGGATGTGGGGGGATGTCAAGAATTCCTGGGGATTTCCCATCAGTCTCGGTAAGCTGAATGCCTGAGAGCCATATCTGATTATTGCTCCTTGCGTTGATTTTGAGCTCCTTGCGAGACCTGATCTTGTCTCTCAGACATACAGGTTGTGAGAGCTAGATGGAACCTCATAGATCCAAGACACTCATTTCAAAGATGAGCAAACCCACCCAGAACAGTGGGTTTCTCCCCCCAAGGTCGGTAGCTGGCTGGTGGCAGACCCAGGCATAGAACCTGATGTTCCCAGTACAGATAACATTTCTTCTTCATTTCTGTCTTTCCTCCACCCCAAGCAGAGTAGAGATGTTCAAACATTTGTTGAATGACATTATTACAGTGCTCACGTTTCTTTTTAAATGCCGGCATCTTTTTCAAATGTGAAATTTTCCTCTATTTTCTTATAGCCCACAAGGGGTTTAGATTAAGAATACCAAAATTATGGCTGCTTAGTAGTACACTGATAAATTTGGTGAGCAAACTGATTCTCCTTGTGACCCTTCTTTTGAACTGCTGTGTCTGAAGTAGTTGGAGCCTACATGACTAGCCTTTCTCACCACTTCCCTCCACACACCCTGTGACCCAGCTACACAAACCCTTACCCCAGTCAAAGAACTTACTCACCATTCTTGTGCATTCATCACTCCGTGTTCATGCTGTTTGCCTGCAAGACCCTTTCCCTCCTTCTGCATTTCCTCCTCCCCTGCCTTCAAAAGCCTTCAAAAGCTCCGAAATCACCATCTCTTTGCATTCCTCCTTATAGCTGCAGACTCACCATCTCTTTGCTTTCCTCCTTACAGCTGCAGACGGAATTTGTGGTTTCTTCTCCTATAGGTACCCTCTTCTATAGAACCTTTATATGTACCCCTTTCTAGTTGTTTTCACCTTGCATCGTTACTATTCTGTTTATGTATCTGTCCCCTTGCTCTCTGATCCCTGGCACCTAGTGTAATGCCTGGCATGGAGGCCCTCAGTAAGTGCTGGAATCAATCAGTGATGTCACCACACTACCATTTCAAAGAAGAAAGCTCTCAGGGCCAGATATGAATTTATCCCAGTATGTTAATGTGCTCCTGCCTGTCCAGTTGGCCTCAGTTACAGTGGATTCCTTGGAAGGCTTGCTCCCAAGAGATAATGTTGGTCTGCAATGATGACATTGCAGTTAGTGGCTAAGATGTAGGAAATCAGCTAGGATCTTCAACTCTCTGAGATCCCTCTTTCCTGTATTCCTCTCCTTTTTGGTCCTGATGCTTCACTGGGGACTCGGAGCCACCAAAGCTGGATTTCAGCCTCCCAGGTGGCCAGCAGCCTCTTCTGGCTCCCACATTGTGCTTGTGGCCCGTCTTCTCCTGGGACACCTGTGTCCTTCTTCAAGGCTCTTTTTATAAAATCTTAGACGTGGCTTGGACCTGTAATCAGAGGAAACAGAGGTGGTGGTCGTGAAGAATACCATGGTTAACCAAATCATGGGTGGGCAAGATCAAGTTCTTAGAAAATACAGACTCGGTGAAAAATAGTAAAAATGGCATTAAATAGTTAATTTAATAGATAGGTTTCAACCATAAATAAAAGTTTTATGAGGTATTTGCTTTCAGAACAAGATTAGTTGGTGACATCAAGCAACGAAGGTAAGTGTCCTTCTCTGGAATCTTAGCTGTCAGGGAAGCGTCACTGTCCTATTGTGTCCTGCTACCCTGATAACAGGTTTTTGTTTTTTTTTTTTTTGTGCTTCTTACTGGCTTGACATTCAATGTGTTTGTACTGGTTCTTCCTTGTCTTGTATTGCAAATCTTGGCAAATGCTTTTGTCAATTTCACAGATTACCGCAGTGCCTAAAGGCACTTTTCCTCAGCCTGGTCTTCTAACCTATTTAACTGATGGAGTGTGAATTGATTTCCTTTCAAGCTACAGACCCACCCATGTGGTCCCCACTAGCAAAGCTATAACAATGATCAGATGCTTGTATTGAAAGGGGCCTGAAGTGAACCTTATATAGATGAAAAGCCTTCGCTTTCATTATACACGAATATGAAACCACTTAAACTCAAGGCCACCTTTAGCAAAACCCTGATTAGTAATTAGTCTGCCAGTTGATTTCTGTGAAACCCTTTGCCTTTTGCTAGGGCCATGGTCCCCCGCATTGGCTCTACATTAGAATCATCTGGGGAGCTTTGAAACATCCCTTGCCCTGGCTGCACCCCTTACCAATTTAATCACAATCTCTTGAGTGGGAGCCAGGCATCAGTAATTTTTAAAGCTTCCAGATGATTTCAGTGGGCGGCCAAGGTTAAGAACCTTCTATTTTATCATCCATCCAAATCACCTGGAAAGCTTGCTCGCTAGAGTGCTGGGCCCCACCCCAGAGTTTCTGGTGCAGTAGGCCTTGGGGCGGGCGGGGCCGAGAATTTGCATTTCAAACAAGTTCCCACGTGTGGCTGATACACCTAATCCAGAGACCACACTTTGAGAGCCACTGCCCTAGGGGCTGGTTTGAGAGGCTTGGCCACCTGGGAGGCCCATGTGCCAATCTGTAAAAGGCTCTAAGTCATCACTAGACATATAACAAGGTAGAGGAAACTATTTACAAGAATTCTTGCCGGGAAGAGTATGTGTTAGCAGAAGGAATATTAGGATCAAGTGCTTGGGGCATGCAACCGATGGAGGTGGCGAAATTGCCTTCTGAGGAAAGTTGGATCCAGTTGGCAGGTGGGGTATGTGAGTTAGGAGCCGGAACTGAATTGCAGGTGTAGACAATAGAGCTAATCGTAGTCTCTTCTGCCTTACACCTCGGAGCGCTCAGACTTCCCTCTGTATAAACATTGGTGAATGTCTACAGAGTCCTGTTGAAAGGTGCCGTGCCATTGACCTGTCCTGGGCGCCCACATACCTCGGGCCTGCCCTGCTACCCTCCAGGATCCCCACGCAATGTGGCCTGAAGCCTCATGATGCTCTGTGTCCATACCTGAGCTGCTCAGGATCGTTTGCAAGGATCAGTGTCCCCCACTTGGGTGGCTGAATTCTTCCCCTTTGGTTCTCCTGACTTTCGTGGTCTGTCCCCATTGGTGGGAAGAGTCGCTGCTTGGCTGGAGACAGAGCTGGCCTCCCCTTGTGCGGAACCGTGTGCTGGAAACTTCCTTGTGAAACATCAAGAATCCAAGCAGCATCTCCTTCCCTGAGAGCATCTGAGGGTACCTATGGGGCATTCGAGGCCGAATGGTATGTGTACTCCATTTGGGCACTTGGTGCTCAAATATAGAAAGAACATTTTTCACGCACTCCCACTGCTGATTCACTGTCTGGGGGGCTGAGTCAGGATTGCACTTGTATCTGTCATTTATTGCTATGTAATAGGTTGCCCCGAAACAAATGGCCTTAAACAATAATTCATTATGCCTGCCTGAGTCTGTGGCTGAGGAATTTGGGCGGGTCTCATCTGAGTCCCTCATGCAGTTGCCGTCAGTTGGCATTTCCACTAGGACCTAGGCGCCGGCTATCACCGGGTCTCCCTCCACACACGGTGTTTTGCCATTCAGTGGTGTTGCTCAGGCTTCTTACATGCAGGCAGGGGCGGTGGTCCAAGAGGGTGACTGTGGAAGCCTCCAGGCCCTTGGAGGCCTGGACTTTGCCACTCCTGCAACACCAGTCTGCCACATCCGATTGCTAAAGGCAGGTCCTAACCCCAAGTCAAGGGGTGCGGAAACGGGCTCCTCTCTCGAAAGCTGCACGATATTGTGGCCGTGTTTTTCAATCCACTCCCCCCCCCTCCACCCCCAATGTTAGCACCGTTAGCTTTTTCTTTTCAGTCTAGCTATTAGGCTGGCACTTGGCCAATAAAATAATAGTGAACAATCCCTTGGCCCTTCTAAATGCTACCCGTGATTGGGACAGCTGGTACCATGGAAGAGCTTCCATTTCATAAATGCTATGATTAGGGTACACGGGCCTTGATTAAGGTGCCATGCCATGTTGGGGCTGCTGGCCTCTAACGAGTACCGTGATCCCAGCAAGGGAGCACTGCTGATGCTCAGATTCCGAGCGTGGGCAGCCCTGCAGCTTCGTTGTACTTCTATCAGGGGATCTCTGCTGGAGCACTTCTTCTGGAGGCTGTGGGGAGGCCGCATGCTTTGAGGAAAGAAGGAAGGAGGAAAATAACCCCGATAGTTTGTCAGGCACTTTGACTTACATATATGATTTGACTCAATCCCGAGAGGTAGGTACAGTGCTCTCAAATATGAAGAAACCGAGGCTGACATAAAGTAAAGACTTGCCCTACGATCACAGAAGCGGTAAGTAAAGCTGGGATTATTCCAGTCTGATGCGCCTGACTGCCCAAACCCCCTCCGCCTTTCATGCCGGACAGCCTAAATGAAAAGGGGAGAAGGAAAAGAGAGCATCGATAAGAATGCGCTGGTCTTCCCCTTCTTTCAAAACTCTCTCTCCTTGGAGTTTTGCCATCTCCCAAGAATGTGAGACGCCGCCGCTGCTCCAGCCTGAAGCGGCCTTGGGAGATTCCACTGTTGGTGTGGCAGACACCGGCGAAGTCTCCATTAAGACGGCATTGTAATCACGTGGGTTTTCTGATCAAGGACCTTCCAAAAAACTCAAGTCCGAAAAGGATCCCCAACGTCAATAAGAACAGGATTTTTTTTTTTTTTTAAGATTTATTTATTTATTTTGGAGAGAGAGAAAGCGGTGGGGAAGGGCTGAGGCGGAGGGAGAGAGAAACTCAAGCAGACTCCGCACGGGGCGGGAAGCCCAGCGTGGGGCTAGATCTCACGACCCTGAGATCATGACCTGAGCCAAAACCAAGAGTCAGACACTTGACCGACTGTACCACCCAGGAGCCCCTTTTTCTGTGTTTCTTAAGAATATGATTTTATATCTCCTATATGTGGCTTCATACTAATTCAGATTACAGAGAAGGATGGATGAGCCAAACCAGCACTTTGATTCTGGAAACGTTCTCATCAGGAAGGTCCTCTGAAAAAGCTGGGGCTGCCCTCTGCCAGATTGCTTCCAGGAATCAAATGTCTACTTCTCTGTGCACCTTTTAGATCCCAGAAACCTCAAAGACTTGGAGCTTTTTCTTAATGAGACTGGAGTACAGGGAAGGACCCATGCACAATGAGGGAGGGGGAGGATGCATGTACTGAGCCCCTCCTAAGCACAGGCTCTGTATATGGCAGCTCAAATGAACTTCTTCATAATTATCCATGTGTGCACTTTTAACTTTGTTTATTACGGATTGAAAACCCTGAGGCTCAGGGAAACTGGGTGATTTGCTGAGGATCACACCCTTATGGGAGTCCAGCCCAGGATTCAAACCAGATCATTCTGATTTTGAGATTGGTACTCTTTCTGCCAACATGTACCCAACATATCTTGAATGACAAAATCTAGGAGTTAAGGAAAACCAAAGAGTTTGGCTTCTGGGGTTTAGAATCGATAGCTTTATGTCTGTGAGAAAAACACAACTGTCTGAGGGCATTCTCCTAGAGGGAGTTACTTTTCAGTGTAGGATGGACACAGCACAAGCTTTCATTTCTTTTTTTGTTCTTTGTCTCTTTCTTCAAAGCAATTTTCAAACATACAGCAGGGTTAATTATTGTCATCATGTTGTACATTACATCTCCAGATGATTTACCTTGTTGATCGACAGTCCTCATAACATTATCAAAAATGGAAGCATTTCTTTCAAGCCCTGTTGTGCCTTGGGTCTCTCTTCCTCCACTAGATCATTCCTTTCAGATCTTCAAACCTGCAAGAAGCCTAGAAGATGAAAAAGTGTTTTTACTTCTTCCTTGATCAATGACTTGGAGAGGGACACTTTTCAATACCAGAATATGGCTATGTTCATCCAAATCTGAGAAAAACCCTGTCCTGCCACCTTTTATCATTCATTCCAAGCCAACAGTGGAAAATGTAGTCCAATGGATATATATGCCTTGGATGGAAATTATCAGGACTGGTGATATATAAACTGTTTGATTTTTTTATTATTGTTTTCTTTTTCTAAGTTGGCATTAGAGCAACCAAAAGTAGATGTAAACACTTGGGAAAGCAGGGTTGTATTAGAGGAGATTGCAAACAATTTGAAAAGGCAGTGTAAACTCTCGTTATGGCATTTTGCCTGTGATTAATGGTATTGTTTTCTTTTTGGAAAACACTGTTTAACTCTCTTTTCCACTTAATGTCTCCTGCTGGATCAGATTTTTGTTGTCTGTTCTTTGGAAATGTTTATAGCTTTGAAATCTTTTCCATAGGGAATTCTGCTAGAACTAGAGAAAAAAAATTGCATGGGAATTGAGCAATTGTATTGTCCCAGGATGGACCTTGTGCACCTATAAATTCTGGAGGGTTAGGAAATATTTGACACACGTCCTTGATGTACAAATTAGCAGTGATTCTACCACATACTCCCCTATCCCATTCCCTGTCCTCAAAACTGGTAAATGAGAAATAGCCTCTGCAAAGTATTTGTCACACAGAGTCCCTTGGAAGGCAAATGGGGAAGTCAGGAAACTAACACAAATGCTGAATTTCAGGAATTTCTATCTCACCTTAGTCTGTCTCGGTTGACATTGAGCTTAGTGATTCTATATCTGGCTAGCTCTTTTTAGGGGCAGTGAAATTCTAAAATGTTGAGATTGAGTTGTTTTGGATATAAAGCAGAGTCCAAGCAGATGGGCATGGGATTGTCTTGCTGGAATAACTCACTCACCATTTTGGGAGAGTGTTAAGGAAAAACTTGGGATGGGAAATTTCTTTTAAGGAATATATTTTCTTAGAATGTTTTGGAATGCTGTACTTTCTGCTGTGATTTCATAAGGAAAAGCATGGATCATAACAAATTTGATTCTCCTGTTGCCTGTTTCATAACCAGTCATCATTGTAGGTTTATGTGCAACTTTCCATGGAATTCAGGCATGTGCAGAAGACTATTTTTTTTTGAAGACTATTTTATTTTAGAACATTTTAACATATTCACTTAAAAGGTGCTCAGGCAATTATCATCAATTAGCCCAGTATATTTTATTTCAAGATATAAACATGGTTGTGTTCGTTGTGCTATATGTTTGCCATTGAAGAAGTGTCTTAGTTTGTGACGTTAACTGAATTTTACTGAAGTGAATCACTTAAGTTAGTGAAGAATTTATGACTCCCTCAAAAACATGTCTTTGAAAACAAGCTATACATAGTTATGAGGTGATCTCTGTTTGTTGACTTAGATAATCTTCTACATTTCTTCGTATTCACCTAATCTACCTCTAGATGACTCATGACCTAAGAGGCTGCTCAGGGCTGAGAGCCCTTCAAAAGGAAGTGCTTGTTTCTGATTCATCTTCCCTGTTCTGAATCCAGTACAGTACCTGGTACACAGTAGTCACTCAATAAATGCTGGTTGAACTGACTGAAACTGTATCCTAGTCTTTCCTCTCGTTCTCAGAGACCCTTGTAGGAGTCGTGGTTCCACATTGGTTCACTTTCTAAGAACCTGTGTGCGAGTGTGGTTGAAGGAGGTTGGCAGAAATCTGTCCAAGAGCTGGCAGTCAACCTCCCAGCGCCTCTGTAATGTTCTTTTCCTTCCTTGTGGGCATCCTCTGGTTCCAGTGACCCCTTTCTTGTCTTTGGCTGAGCTGGCCCTGTTCTCCTGAATTGAATCTAGATTTAGGATTCAAAATGAGGATTTAAGCTGCCCAGCCACTAGAGAAATGGTTCCCAAGAGGTCTTTTCTTTAAATGAGCCCTCCTGCTGGGAAATTCTTAGCTGGTCAAGGTTCCTAAACAGCACAGAAGACAGACTGTTGATTGGGAACGTGAATTTCTAGGTACACCAATTCAGCCTAAAGATATTAGGTGATGTTACTGCCCCTGCTATTGTTTTTGCCATCTTAGATAAGGACTTTTGGGTTGGAAGCTATTTCCTCTTGGCTCTGCACCATCCCCACGGTAAGCTAGGAAGACGAGAGGGGTGAAGAGGAGGGACAAGTTCAGTCCTGGCTAATGTAATCATGAGAATGAAAACTCATCATTTTCTTTCATTCCTCTCATTGCTTCTCTTCCTCTTCCATGATTTCCAAAAGCACAGCATGACCTGGGCAGATCTTTAGAGAATGTTCCTTTGTGGCTTTTATTCTAGTGGCAAGTAGTCAGATAAATCCCCCATTTTAAAAAATATGCAAACCGGGGCATTGCCTCTCAGCAAAGAGGTCAAGGAAAGCAGAGTTGTGCGGGCAAGAGAGCTAAGGGTATTTGGTAAAGGAAAACAGTTCTCTAAAAGTAAAAATGAAGCTTTAGAGGGTTTGAAAATTTGGAAGTCTTTGAAAGAGAAAGGAAAGAGAACCAAATGTTTCCTTTAGCAAATACACACTCATTCTTCGGGTCTTACCTTCAACACTATTCTTCTGTGAAAATGTCCCTCACTCCCCGGGCTGGACTAGCTTCCCTACATCTGGTGCTTTCCTATGATAACACACAAATATAATGTAATTTTATGTTTATATAGAAAGTAATTTGGAAGTAGGAAATTATATATGTCTACATTTACTTGTTGCTTTATCTGTCGTCCAGCTTAAGTTATAAGCACTTTAAAGAAAGCGATCTTGTGTGTCTTGTTTATCATTGTATCCTTCTCTTAGTGTATGTTGAAAATATTACATGGAGGAATAAATGCTGAGGTTAAAGATCAGAGAAATCTACAAGGTGAAGGGTGAGAGAAAGGGGTCCTACCGGGAATGTAGTGGGAAGAAAACTAGGGTTGGCTGGCGGTAAAAGAGGGATAAGAAGGATAGATAAATGAGAGGAACAAGTTCCCATACTCCTGGGATCACGGATGGGAGTCCAACCCTTAACACAGTCCATCAGTCTCATCTCGGGGAGTTGGTGGCTTAACTTTATAGGGACAGCTCCAGGACAAGGGACCTTCCTGCCTTCCTACAGAGTTCTTCCTTCTGGTTTTATGTAACTTCTGCTTATTGATTTTGGGCTCGTCCTCCAGAGTCAGCTGATTCATAAGTTATTTTAAAGCCTGTTAGGGATGCTTGGGTGGCTCAGTTGGTTAAGTGTCTGCCTTCGGCTCAGATCATGATCCCAGAGTACCGGTATGGAGCCCCCACATCAGGCTCCCTGCTCAGCAGGGAGTCTGCTTCTCCCTCCGCTCCTAATCCCCCCTTGTGCTCTCTCTGTCTCTCTCAAATAAATAAATAAATCTTTAAAAAAAATAGAATAAAGCCTGTTAGGTTGATGGCCAGCTGGTAGCAGAAACTGGTGTTGTGTTTTATTTTTTCTTCCATCAGGGGTGTGATATCTTGGATGATAACAGACCCGGTATTTCTAGAAACAAAATTCTAGATTAGGTTAATGAGAATGTATGAGTAAAAATGCCCTGAGAATTAATATTTTCCTGGTTTGGGGTATAAATGACTTAAAGTCTTTTATGGATATTTGTAAGGGAGCCCTTGCTATCACATATGGCATACTTTACTGAATGGTTTTCACTCACTAAATTATTTCTTTAAAAATTGCGATACTTCTGCTGGAAGCGTCCTGCCTTTAGTGGGTTACTTTCCCTTCCAGGATCTTGGCTCTCAGCAAAATTTATAGAACATTATTCCATCTGAGATAAGATTTTTTAAAAGTTTGTGAAATCTTAGGAAGATTACAAATAATTACTGTGTAAATTAAGCAAGTCTTAAGAAAACATGGAAATTAAAGGAAGCCAGAATTTTTTTTTTTTTAAGATTTTATTTATTTATTTGACAGAGAGAGCAAGAGAGCACAAGCTGGCGGAACAGTAGAGGGTGAGGGAGAAGCAGGCTCCCTGCCAAGCAGGGAGCGCGATGTGGGGCTTGATCCCAGGACCCTGGGATCATGACCTGAGCCAGAAGGCAGACACTTAACCATCTGAGCCACCCAGGCACCCCAAAGGAAGCCAGAATTAAAAAGAACAGTTCAGTCATCATACCCATCCCATTGTCTAAGCGGATTAGTCTCCAAAATATGCGTAATGAAAGCAATTGTATTTCGAATTGTTTAATTTAGAAGGAAACTGAGTTTGACAACAGAAACACAATGGTCAGGAATAGTGTTTTAATGAGCCTTAGAAAGTATGCTAACATCGCTTTCAAAAACTCAATTCCCCTATGATGGATAACTTCATCACACACACTTGGCCATTTAAATCTCAAAGGTCAGAGGGTTTGTATATATTATTGGTTACAAAGGCGGAGATCTCTCAACTTGCTTCTCAGGGAGGGAATTTATAAAGCAGCTCCTTTATAGACTGTTTAAAGCGCTCCAGAAAAAGTTTTCTGTGTAGTTTAGGCTTCATAAACTGGATCAGTGTGAGAATTAACGTGAGAATCTTATCACACTCTGCCTGCCAATCTCGTTTTATTTCTCCTGTTTTTATATGCAAAGGAAATGCTATTTTGTCATTATTTGTAATAGATTACAAAGTTGAAGAATATATGAAAAGAAGAGACCAAACACAGGTTGGTTATAGTAACGTTTTTGGCTTTTCCTTGCTGGATAGCTAGAGTTAAGGTGCACTCTTGCCTGCCTGCCTACTTGCTTGCTAGCCTTCTTAATTTTATTACCCACATATTTTAAGGCATTATTTTGGATTCAGAATTAAAACCTCAGCACAGTGCATTTTTATGGTTACTTAATATCATCACAGCATACAACTCCATGGTATACTTACTTTTTTTTTCCAGAAAGAACAACTGTGTGTACATCTGCAGATTATTTGTGTGTGATAACCTATTCTAGGCAGTGGCTACACTACAATTTAAAAGTTCCACTTCCTAGAAAGGGGAACCCTCTTACACAGTTGGTGGGAATGCAAGTTGGTACAGCCACTTTGGAAAACAGTGTGGAGGTTCCTCAAAAAATTAAAAACAGAGCTACCCTATGACCCAGCAATTGCACTACTGGGTATTTACCCCAAAGACACAGATGTAGTGAAAAGAAGAGCCATATGCACCCCAATGTTCACAGCAGCAATGTCCGCAATAGCCAAACTGTGGAAGGAGCCGAGATGCCCTTCAACAGATGAATGGATAAAGAAGATGTGGTCCATATATACAATGGAATATTACTCAGCCATCAGAAAAGATGAATACCCAACTTTTACATCAACATGGATGGGACTGGAGGAGATTATGCTAAGTGAAATAAGTCAAGCAGAGAAAGTCAATTATCATATGGTTTCACTTATTTGTGGAACATAAGGAATAGCATGGAGGACATTAGGAGAAGGAAGGGAAAAATGGGGGGGGTGGAATTGGAGGGAGAGATGAACCATGAGAGACTATGGACTCTGAGAAACAAACAGGGTTTTAGAGGGGAGGGGGGGATTGGTTAGCCCGGTGATGGGTATTAAGGAGGGCACGTACTGCATGGAGCACTGGGTGTTATACGAAAACAATGGCTTGTGGATCACCACATCAAAAACCAATGATGTATTGTATGGTGACTAACATAACATAATAAAATTAAAAAAATAAAAAAAAATAAAAGTTCCACTTCCTGTTCTGCTTTAACCATTCTATGGCAGGGTCCTATATTGAATTGACAAAACGTTTCTCACATCTTCTCTGGGATGCTTTCCTTTCTGATGGAACCCACAGGGATCTATGTAAATAACATGTCCATGAAATTCGGGTACCTGCTCCCATCATCTCCAGAGATGCCTGGCCCTTTGGCAATGAGCACTAATGGACACAGAGCATTTGATAAAATATTTGGTAGTAGACCAAACTGTAATCCTAATGTCATGCAGAATGGGAAACGCTTTAGGTTTTAAGCTGTGGGTTGCATACACACTGTACTATGCTTCCAGACTGATCATTGTTTGTTTGCTTTTGTATAAAGGTTTTAACCATTTAGAAATTGTTTGAAGTATAGTTGATGTACGTTACGTTAGTTTCAGGAATAATTGTTTATTTATTTATTTATTTTTAAAAGATTTTATTTATTTATTTGACAGAGAGAGACACAGCGAGAGAGGAAACACAAGCAGGGGGAGTGGGAGAGGGAGAAGCAGGCTTCCCGCCGAGCAGGGAGCCCAATGCGGGGCTCGATCCCAGGACTCTGGGATCATGACCTGAGCCGAAGGCAGACGCTTAACGACTGAGCCACCCAGGCGCCCCAGGAATAATTGTTTATTTAAAAATAATATGGAGGATAACTTTGGCAGAACTGAAACTTGGATTTCTAAACAAGAGATGAGAGATGAGAAGGCTGATGCTAAGACACTTCAAGCATTTTATTAATGCTTCTACCATTCCTAATAGTGCAGCTCTATCCAAATGCTCTCTTGCCTGTAAGCATTCTGTCACAGCCCACACTGCATTGTTTTAGAGCACTGTGATTCTAAAGAGGATGCACCAAGTGCTGAAAGATAACAAAACAGTTGCTTCCATTAAGCCAAGTGTTGTGTCTTTAATCTTGCGTATATTGCATGCATTTTCATTGAAATGGCACCTCTACTGAGCAATCTCTTTTCAGGGGTTCATAACCTGAAATTTAATACATTCTGAATTTTAGGTGTTCATTGGCTGAAAATGAATACATTCTGGCCTGAAATAACTTGTGAATCAACATGAACAATAGCAGTGGGCTGTTGGTGATTATGATCCATTTTATACGAGGTGGCATCAGGCCAAGTTGCCCACATTCTTCTGAACAGTAAAACTGGGTAGAACAGAGGCCAGTGGTGATATGCTCCAAATGTAATGCGTTTCCTGCTACTGATAGAGAAGCACTACCTAACAGACAAAATCTTTATGCATTTTTAGGGTGTGAACATTCTTCTGTTCCTCTCCCTTTGCATCACCAGATGAAGGTCTACCAGACTTCTCCACTAAATACTTTACAAGCTATGTCTCGTGCCCTGTCAACCAGATCTTGACCCTTGCTCCAGGCAACTCAGATAACTTTCATGACATCGTATGGTATATTGAAATGACCTGTTGTTAGCTCTGCGGAGGTGGTTTTTGAACTCGTTCAATAAAAGAGCAGCAGTGTGGGAGTAGAGCATTTTTTTGGAAAAGGTATCTCCTTGGTCGGCAGGAGATTTCTCACTGGCTAACCTTAATTAACTCTGATGTCACATGAAAAGGAGCTGTGCATGGGTACAGGTCATTGGGAGGGTAGGCTCCTGATGGTAGCCCGGTGACAGGCCTAATGATAAATGAAGGCGCCCTGTTAAACCATGACCCTCTGAGAAACCAGCGTCAAGGCAAAAGCTCAGAGAGGTACACTGAAGACGTGCCCCTCGTAAACACTGATAGTAGGAATGTCGAGGTTATTAGAGGACTTTTCTCTTGGTAAACATCTTAAACCACACAGAATTTTCTCTTTTACAAATAACTTTTATAAAGGAAAAATGAGCAAAGCCTGTAACTCACGCATGGCTAGGTTGCAGACTGTCCAAGTTCTGATTATTTTAGACATCAGCCACATCACTTGTTAATACTGTGGTGTCCTCTGTGCCTTGCACTGCAAAAGCTATTTAGGGGTTTTGTCAACTGACAATTAAAATACAAATTGTAAGACAGCTTTCAAACACACTACAGCAGAATTATTCAAATGAACCTGTCTGTAGGGGGATGCCAACCCCAACTGCTGAAATTAAACATTTAAGTAATTTCTTCACTTGTTTTTTTTACACTTGAATTCAAGACATAAATGCTATGTAAAGGACTATTTAAAATTTTCTAGTTTAAAGCATGGAGATCAGATGCTTGACATTTCAAATCTAATGATTTGGGGATTACTTTGAATAGCAAAAACTCTAAAGCAAGAAGCCAGTGAATTCTTGTCGCAGGTCCATGCGGTGAAATAATGAGTTTAACATCATGTAAAGATGTAAAGGACAAAAGCAAGTCCCTGGGATTAGCAACTTTCTACAACTTAAATGTATGGTTGCTGGACAGCAGCTACTTCAACATCCAGTGCTTTGTGGACCCTGAAGATCAATAACACAGTTACCCTAATCTGAAATAGCCTGTATTTGACTGTCCAAAAGTTGCAAATAATCTTATCAACATAAGGGATTACTCAGCAGTAAGTCAGTGCTATTGCCAAATACATGTCAATTTCCAAATCCCAGCCAAAAAGAGCTTTCCCTAAGGCCTAAAACAATGGAGAATACAATTCAAACACACCCCCCAAACCTCTTTCACTACTCTATCTGCTTCCCCCCACCCCTCAAACAAACTTGGTGTTTTTGCAGAGAGAAAAGTGTGTGCATCCAAATAGATAGGTGTGTACATGTATTTAGGCTAACAGCCTTTTTTCTCTAGGGTTTTCCTTGACTCAATGCCAATTGTTTTGGGGGGGGATAACATTTTGAAAACGAATATCATGCCTAATTGTGGGGTTCAAGCTCTGCGGCTGCCATGCAAATCCCTCTGGCTTTCCTTTCTTCGATGTAGTCTCTTGGTAGATGGAATATGAACCCTTCGGTCTTTCTCCATCATGCCACAAACGAGAGCAACATGCACGTACGTTATAATGCTCTCCATCAAAGTGTGCGCTGTCAGCTCATGGTGTGGTCTTCATTTAAGACAGCCATTCTAATAGTGCATTCGGTTATAATGTACGCTTCATATTACCTGGTAAATACTATAATAGAGGCACAACACAGAGGTTGAGACCAAGATTTAGCTTTTTATTAAGCACTAGAAACACTGTAAGAATTAACAGCCCAAACACAAATTGTGTTAGTTTCTAGAAATTTGGTTCACCTGCAATTGCATTCTTAACCTTTCTCTCAGCCTTGCCACCAACCAGAAAGAGTCTATAAAATTTAGTCAGTGAGACTTAAGCTTTTAATAACCTACATCTTGGGGAAAGAATATCTTCTTTTATTATGAATTATGTTTAATTAACCTCACACAACCTTGGTAAAGGCTCATGGTCTTAAAATCAAATTTTGGAAACATGATACTTGGGGATTTATACTTAGATAAAGAGGTCATTTATCATGTAGGATTATGTACTATTGAAAACGTGGTATGCAAAATCAAAGACAGATGCATCTCATTTGAAATAAATCTAATATACAAAGCTTTGCATTAAAAAAAAACAAATTAGAGATCAATTTTAATATAAAAGGAAACACCAATAGGTTTCTTCAGAGAGCTCTAACAACATAATTTTCAATGTGACTCAGTTTGTTAGAATTCCAATTTAAATAGTTAAAATTCAAAGTATGCTATTAGAAGTGACTTAAAATTAACATCAAATTAAATTTAAAAGGTTGTAATTTGGGGAAACAATGAGTTTTTTGCAATATGTTTGTAAAAGTTCTAATACATAAAGAGTGATGTTATCGAGCATGAAGGAAAAATGATTTCTCAAAAATCAGCCTTCTAAAGCTTTAAGCTGGAAAAAATAACTAGTATAAAATCTAATACTGATGGGGTCATGTGTGGCAGCAAAGTTAAAAATAGTTCCATATTCTATGTCTTCCACTTATCTCTGTGATTACTTTAGTCATAAGTTTGTTTTTTTTAAAGTTTTATTGAGGTAAGATTCACATACCATAAAACTCACCATTTTATTTTTTTTAAAGATTTTATTTATTTGACACAGAGAGAGAGGGAGAGCACAAGTAGGCAGAGTGGCAGGCAGAGGAAGAGGGAGAGGCAGGCTCCCCACTGAGGAAGGAGCCCGATGCGGGGCTCGATCCTAGGACCCTGGGATCATGACCTGAGCCAAAGGCAGATGCTTAACTGACTGAGCCACCCAGATGCCCCAAAACTCACCATTTTAAATTGCATAATTTGATGCTTTTTAAATGCATTCAGAGCTGGGCAACTGTCACCGTTATCTAATTTGAAGAACATTTTCACCACCCCAGAAAGAAACCCCATAGCCAGTATTAGTCACTCCCCACCCCCCACCTCCCCCTGCCCCTGGCCACCACTAATGTCCTTTCTGTCTCTGTGAATTGCCTATACTAGACATTTCATACAAATGGAATCATACAATATGTGGCCTTTTGTAATGGGCTGCTTTTACTTAGCATAGTGTTTTTGTTTTGGGTTCTTAAATAAGAGAAATTTATTTTCTCACGGTCTGGAAGTTGCAAGTCCAAATTTAAGGTATCGGCAGGTTTGTTTTCTTCGGAGGCCTCTCTCGGAGGCTTGTAGACAGCCACCTTCTCCCTGTGTCCTCAAAGGTCTTTCCTCTGTGCACCAGCATATCTTCAAGGGTCTTCTAGTAGTAGCATGTGTAAGTACTTCATTCCTTTTTATTGCCAAGTAATATTCCATTGTATGGGTATACGGTCATCGTTGATAGACATTAGAGTTTCCACTTTTTGGCTTTTATGAGTAATACTGCTGTAGGTACACATTTGTGTACCAGTTTTTATGTGGACATATGTTTTTAGTTCTCTTGGATAGATACCTAGAAGTGGAATTTCTGGGTTATGTGTTTAACCTGTGTTTTACCATTTGAGGAACTGCCATACTATTTTTCAAAGTGATTGTACCATTTTACAATCTGACCAGCAATATATGAGGGCTCCAATGTCTCCACATCCTCACCGACACTTGTTATTGTCTGTATTTTTTTTTTTTAAAGATTTTATTTATTTGACAGAGAGAGAGACAGCGAGAGAGGGAACACAAGCAGGTGGAGTGGGAGAGGGAGAAGCAGGCTCCCCGCTGGGCAAGGAGCTCAATGTGGGGCTCGATCCCAGGACCCTGAGATCATGACCCGAGCCGAAGGCAGACACCCATCGACTGAGCCACCCAGGCGCCCCTATTGTCTGTCTTTTAATTTAATAAAACCTAGGAAGTATGAAGTGGTATCTCACTGTGGTTTTGATTTGCATTTTCCTGCACTTTTTCCAGCATCTGTTCATGTGCTTATTGGCCGTTTATAAATCTTCTTTGGAAAAAGGTCTATTCAAGTCCTTTGTCCACTTTTTAAATTGGGTTATTTGTCTTTTTATTAGTCATAATTTTTTTGACATGATTTCTAACTTGTACATTGGTATCAATTACTGTAATCTCAGGATCATAGAATTTTTAGGCTGGAAGGAATTCTAAAAATCTGAAGCCATCCCCCTCTGTTGGGAGATGAAGAATCTGAGGCTTAAGTGCATGCCTATGGCCACAGCAGAACTAGTTAGTAGCTGAACTGGGGAGATCACTGACTCTAAATCAAAAAGGGAAAAACATAGATGTTTCATGATTTATACTTGGCTAAGGCCCCTTTCTTACAGAGCATAACTCTTGGAGTTCCATATAGTAGAGGTGAAGGAAGGGGTGGTATCTGGAAGGAAGAGGAACTGAGGTTTGTCTTGAAGTTGTATTCAACTAATAAGAACACTGTTTTTACTTGGGTCAATAAAAAACAGCAGTTTTCTAACGATGCTTTTAGTCCAACTCTACATAAGAGTCTTCTCTCAGTCTTAAAAATGATAGACAAGGCCGTCAGGTTCCTAATGTCCTATGAGCAAGTTTGTTCTGTTGGTATCCAGCAAGGTAGCTTTGAAGAAAGAGCCTCACTCATTTGGGCTTTGGCTTTGATTGCAAAATAAAGCCGTTATTTACTTGAAACTGTACTCCCACTTCCCCCTGAAATCCAAGACAACACTCCATTTTGCGTAACGAAGCGAGGGTGGAATGGAGAGTCGTGTTTTAGAACCGTCTGGATATGGGCGTTCCAGCAGAGGTTTGGCGTGTGGGGAGGGAAGGGATTTTTGTCAACGAGTCATAACGTTCTATTCTCTTTCCACCTACCAGACAATAAATACAGAACAGACAGACAGTGAAGAAAATATTCAGGCAAGAATAATACCAGTTTTGGTGTTCACCTAGGTCCTTGTACACAGACTGGTCTTTCAGGGGTATTACACTGCAATGCTTGATAGCTTATTCTAATAAAGAAGCATGTGATAAAGCCCACTTCCATGGTCTGCATGGTTTTTTGTTTTGTTATTTAATTAATAATTTTCCTGACGGAAAGACATCTCTTTGCCCCTCATGATTGCAGTAGTCCCCCCACCATATGTGTGGTTTTGCTTTCCATTGTTTCACTCACCTGAGGTCAGCTGTGGCCCAGAAGAAGTGATCCTCCTTCTGATGTAAAGTCAGGAGGTCATTAATAGCCTAACGCTCCGTCACGGGGCCCATGTCGTCTACCTCACTTCATTTCATCATGTAGGCATTTTGTCATCTCCCATCATCATGAGGAGAAGGGGGAGTGCAGTACAGTAAGATATTTTGAGAGAGACCACATTCACATAACTTTTATTACAGTATGTTGTTATAATTGGTCTATTTTATTATGCATTATTGTTGTTAATCTCTTACTGTGCCAACTTTATAAATTAAACTGTATCATAGGTGTGTATGTATAGGAAAAAACACAGTATATGTCACGTTAGGTACTGTTGTGGTTTCAGGCATACACTGGGGGTCTTGGAACGTGTCCCTGCAGATGAGGGGAGACCGCTGTATATTGTAGTGGATTTTGATGAAAATAGTGGTTCACAGACCACCTAATTCACTGAGGGGACAATAATTTGTTTCAACCAGACTTTTAGGCTACCATGGCAAACAGTGGAAAGTTCTGATCCCCATCTGAGCTTCACAAGGGGAGAATCCCTGTTAAATTCTAGCACTCCACCCTTGGAAATAAAGTATCCTGTGGATTTGTTTCTAATTGGGCATCGTGACTCTGAGCTACTTGCTGAGAAGAGCAAACTGAGTTTCATATGGTGTGACGGTGTATATGGATATGTATATGTATTTACATTTTACATTTTTACGTATATCACTAGTGAAATGGAGAAAGTGCTGACCTACAGTAGACACTCAAAAAGTGTTAGTCAGATCTTTATTACTCAGGTAGGTATATGGAAAATTAAATTGCTTTAAAGAAATGTTTTAAGGCCTAATGTGATTTCAGAGCATTTGAGGAATAAATATTTCACTTTCCTTTTTCCCTATTAGTTTTCCTGTTAAACTGTAGTCTTGGCACCTCCATTAATCTTTATGAGATTCTAGTTTCCTTTTAACTGAAGAATGATGGTATACTCACAGTGTCCAGTTACTTGGAAATAGTTTCCTTCTACTTCTCTTTTCCTTTGTTTAATCAACTTCTTTAATCTAGCTTCCTCATTCTGAGTGCAAAATTCATTGATGTCAGTGGAGACTAATGATATAGCAAAATATTTTTCTTAGCATTTTCCCCCTAAGCTTTCCAATAACTCTTATTATTTTCTGTGTCTTATTTAACTGCTCAGTTGTGTTGCTTTCTTTCGGTGGGAGGAGGGAATGGGGAGTGCAGAGAGGAGAGTGTGGATGGCGTATTCTTTAAGGGGATCTTCTCTATATAACACTCCCCTCAGCTGTGATTTTGGTGGCTCTTTGAGGTCAAAGCTTCTTTCTTTCTTTTTTTTTTTTTTTAAAGATTTTATTTATTTATTTGCGAGAGAGAGAATGAGAGACAGAGAGCACGAGAGGGAGGAGGGTCAGAGGGAGAAGCAGACTCCCTGCTGAGCAGGGAGCCCGATGCGGGACTCGATCCCGGGACTCCAGGATCATGACCTGAGCTGAAGGCAGTCGCTTAACCGACTGAGCCACCCAGGCGCCCCCAAAGCTTCTTTCTGATAAGGGTCAGGAGTATTGGTTTTCTAGGGTGCTGATAAAGATTCATATGATTTGGAAACGAACCAGCAGGCACTGGGGTTTACCTCATGTCATGAAAAGGGCGGCTTCTTTCCCCTGGCTTCTCCTGGATGAGAAAGCACACCATCTCCGCATAAACCACAGGGATCTCTCTAAGTCGTGCCAGAATTTTCCACAGGAAACTTTGCTGGATTTTTTCCAGCACATGAACAACTACTCAGTTAAATCTCCAGAATTCCATGCCATAAAGAAGGGCAGAAACTATTCTGGCCTGGAAATTTTTTCAGGATAGGTGTTATCAGTTCCTGGCTGTGGCTTTAGAAAATCTTAGTGTTCCCATGCATCGCTGATGTTGAGCCCTCTGTTGCCTTAGGAAACTCCTCAAGATGAATAAAATACCAAATGTGTCACTGGGTACCTGAATGGGTTGACTTGTTCTCTGGGGTTATTTGATAGACCAGTTGGATCTATAGGAAACAGTGATTTTAATTTGAATTAGTTAATATCAAGTCATTTTTTTTCCTAGCAGTAATTTGATACCAGGACCTATTGTGTATAAAAGTTACATTTGCATTAATTTATTTCATCAGCAACCTCAGAAATGCAGATTAAGTTAATGGAATGTCTTTGCAGTTATATCTCAGCAAAATATTCTCTGGCAGAAGTGGGGGTAAGCAGTTCTGCTAGATGGCAGTGACTGGGCATCTGTCCCACATCAGGGCAGCACCATCACTTAGATGACCCAGCGCTGAATCCACACACCACGCCTGCAAGGTAGATCGTGGGTTTTCCGGTTTTACGCCTGAGGATACTAAGGAGCAACAATGAAGGAAGGCTAAGGTCATGCAGCTAGTAAATGGAGAAATTAAGCTTCAAATGCAGATTTTTAAACTGAGTCTAGTTTTCTTTGCGATACTAGGACCCACAAGTAACGCTAGAGAGCACTGCTAGACTTAACCGTGGAATTTGACATGTGTATCTCATCTCACAGATCTGTGATCTAACATAAAAGCCTAGAGGATTCAGCTCAGTCTTCTATCTTGAATTCCACTGCATGAACCTATTTTTCAAGTAAAAAAAGTATTCCCAAAGATTGACTCCAGGATTGGCTTAACTTTTCTTCTAAGAATATCCATCCCCTCCTGCTTGTCCCTGCTAATCCTGGGCCCCTGATCTCCTGCTTTTTGCCAGGCATCTGCAGCTGCCTCTGCAGGAGGAGGGGGAGGGAAGAGGCGGGAGAGATCCTTATTGATATTTATTGTGATGAGTCCATGCCCAATGCTGCTTCAGGAGAGGATCACCCTCTATAGCACGCGGGGCTCCAAGGATCATGGGACTGGAAATGTCAGAAATGGACTGAGAGATCCAAGGTCATCTAGCCCAGTCTCTCATTTTACAGATAAGAGAACTGAGCTCTGGAGAGACAGGTGGCTTGGCTAGTGTCACACAGAGTCCCTAGGGTGGATATTATTATCGTGTTGTATAGAGATGTGTAGATTTCCAGGCACTTTCGCTTGACTTATCTCATTATCTCACAACATTCCCCGTGAAGTATGCTTGTCAAATGTCACGTAGGGGTGAATAGTTCCTTTTTTTTCTTTCCATTATAGAGGGAACTTGGAGATTATGTAAGACAAACCAAAAGGCTTCTAAAACTGATTTTGGTCTATAATTGGTTTTCCTAAAGAGGAAACTGGTTCAGAAAGAGAAATGACTCACCCAAAATATCATGGCCTTACTAATCACTGAGCTATGTCTAGAACCCAGGAAGTTTCTGTACTTTGTATTTGGAAAAGAAGATCAGCTAGGCCTGTAGGACCAGATGATCCACCATGGTAGAAGTTCAGTTTTGAATGACACATTTAATCCTGAGAGTTTTTAATGTTACTTTATATTCTTAACATGGCTGCATTTAGAAACATGCTTGAATCTATTAATGTTCTAAATCAATGGGTTTTTGGATATTATTTAAGTCATTTGGTAAAATAGGACATATAATATTTGTGAAAGAGGCTTGGATTAGAAAAAATTTGTGAATTAAGAGAATTTAATATTACACATGCCTTTTTGCAGATGCAAGTAAGTTAAAGATTAAAAGTTACCTTCATGGAAAGATATGACTTTAAAAAAAAAAAATGAGAAGGCAATTTGCAAATAATTCTTTTCTAAAATTTGTTTTCCAGGATCTAGTTCAGGTTCAAAATTAAAAGGTCCTGAACTGAGTTTAAAAGGCACCCAGCACGTCATGCAAGCAGGCCAGACACTGTATCTCAAATGTAGGTAAGTGGCTGTGTTGGCTTGGGGATAACCTGATTGACTTTTCTTAGGCAAAATCATTCCCTGGCAGAGTAGAAGGGTCGCCTCTCAGAGAACAAAGGTGGGGATCTATGTGGTCTCTTGCAAGCTGCCAAGTGCAAGCCACATGTATCCAGCTTCACAAGGAGAGACTCATCACTCACTGGAAGGGAAACAGGGAAGGGATGCCCTGAACGAACATCTGTGCATTTTTCTTCCAAGTTGTTTAAAAGCTTTCTAAATGTGTTGCTTCTCTGTAAAGAAGAGGAGGACTACATTTCAAGGCCCTCAGAATAGCGCTTCCTAATGAAATGGATGCTTAGGACCTGGCCCTAGCCCTAACTGTGTTTTGTTTTCTTATCTGTGATTGCAGAGGGGAAGCAGCCCATTCATGGTCTTTGCCTGAAACAGTGAGAAAGGAAAGCAAAAGGCTGAGCATAACTAAATCTGCCTGTGGAAGGAATGGCAAACAGCTCTGCAGTACTTTGACCTTGAACGCGGCTCAGGCAAACCACACTGGCTTCTATAGCTGCAAATATCTATCTATACCTGCTTCAAAGAAGAAGAAAACAGAATCTACAATCTATGTATTTATTAATGGTAGGATTTCCATTTTCTACATTCTGTTTGTTATTGCTTTGCAGTGGGTTATAAATCTACCCTGATCCCTTAGAAAGTGGGCATTCCTAGCGCTGAAGGAAGTGGGCCAGGAAAGAGCTTCTGCCCTGGAAACTGGTGGAATGCCTTTTTAATGCATTTCTTGAGGATCAATTTCAACCATGATTTTCAAGGATGCATAGTTAATTGTGTGTTCCCTGCAGGGACAGTTTCTTGCCTATTTTGTTCACAGTTGTATCCATAGCACCTAGAATAGTGGCTGGCATGTAGCACAGCTGGATGAATAAATGAATGACAAGGTTTTAGTTCTATTTCTTAATCATCTAGAAAAGCAAAACAGAATACAAGATTTTTTTGTCCTTTAGCACAACACATTCACTTATATGTCAGAATTGTAAAATATTGTTCTTTCTACTAAATTTATAAATGTAATGTTGCTAATGTCCCTTGAATGTTACAGAGTTGGTTCCAATAATTTTGTATTATTTCATGTTCATTAAGCAAGTATAATGACGTAAGAACTGGCACGTATCATTACATCGTAGAAAGGGTAAAAATGAATCATTTTTCAATTACAATTCTTACGGTACCATTTTTCACTCCGTGGAGAATGAACATATGAAGTGATACTCAGAGGGAAGAAATGCAAAATCCTTAAAGAACTATCAATTGACAGTAGAAATGGATGCCCGAGAAAGAATAAGGAAAATGGCCTGTCACTTTGTTCTTCCTTGTTTATCAGTTCCAGCCAATTTCCAAAACTTAATGGGATTTTAAAAAACAACAAAAAAACCCCGAGGCTCTAGAGAACGCAAAGCAAAATTAGCAGGCTCCTCAAGCACAAATCAAGTTCAAAAACAAAACAGAACAAGCAACCACCGTGTCAGTAACCTAAATATACAATATGGTGGTCTTTGCATGGGAGGCAAAACAACAGAACTACGTTTTGCAGGATTCTCTTTTTAATTTTTGAAGCAAGGCAACGAGACAGTGTTTCACCTAAGCATATCATATAATAATGCAGACTCAGCGCTCCTGTTTTAGGAGACCATAAAGCAGCTATATGATACTGCCAGAAACATCTTTTTAGCTTTTATCAGCCTGATGTAGACTGAGCCACTTTTCTGCATTCTGTTCTTCCAAACTCCTGTTTTTAAATTTTGCACTTTTCCAGGGGGGTAGATAACAACTTACTAGCAGTTTGCCATCATAGGAATGTAGCCAATGTACTTCAAAGTCGGAGGGGGAGGTAGGCCTGGGATCTTGGCTTGGGGAAGTCAGCCCGAGTCCATAGGAGGGAAGAGAGGGGGACAGGCAGGAAATGGGGCATGTTGGAAAAGGTGCAGAGCAGAGACAGAGACTTCCAGAGAGGTACTTTTGCAGCTCAGGGAGAAAGCAGACACAAAGTTTGATAGTGGGGAAAAAAGTCATATACTCAGCCATCTGTTCTCTTTTTCTAGTTCCACATAGTATCTTACGTTCCTTCTGGCACTGGCAGAGGAAAGAAAATGCTTTTATTCCCATCTCTCCAGGGGAAAGGGGGAAACATTCATACTAAAATTCTCATAAAACTTTCTCCTGTGGGTTTATCAGAGTCTGACTTGCAAATCAAATACTTAAATGAGTAAAAAAAAACAAAAAAGACCATCTCTTTTATTTTTTTTTCCTAAAAAATAACGTTTAGCTATTTTCACCTTTACCTCCTACATGCCTATTTAACTGGACTCTGAATAGTAATGCCAGTTTTGTGTCCTTTCCTGATAGTGATGTTGAGCTCAAAACAAACTTTCCTGAAGTCCAAGGTAGCTGTAATAGAATTTATTAAGCAACTGTAACTTTTTCAAATAGCGTAACATTTTATGCACTGCGTATTTTCATTATTGTATCAATTCCTTTGAAAAAAGTTGGTCTTTATTTTTTTTTCCTTTATTTATTTATTTATTTATTTATTTTTTTAAAAGATTTTATTTATTTATTTGAGAGAGAGAGACTGAGAGAGAGAGCACATGAGAGGGGGGAGGGTCGGGAGGGTCAGAGGGAGAAGCAGACTCCCTGCCGAGCAGGGAGCCCGATGCGGGACTCGATCCAGGGACTCCAGGATCATGACCTGAGCCGAAGGCAGTCGCTTAACCAACTGAGCCACCCAGGCGCCCGGTCTTTATTTTTTTTTAAGATTTTATTTATTTATTCATGAGAGACAGAGAGAGAGAGAGAGAGGCAGAGGCAGAGGGAGAAGCAGGCTTCCCGCTGAGCAGGGAGCCCGACGTGGGGCTCGATCCCAGGACCCTGGGATCATGACCTGAGCCGAAGGCAGAGGTTTAACCGAGTGAGCCACCCAGGCTCCAAAATAAGTTGGTCTTATGCTTCCATTTTAATTGAATACCTACTACATTGCAGGTTTAATTTCATTCGGGGACACAAAACTTGTCCCCCGATGGCTCAGAATTGTCTCAGGATTAACAAAACTCCAACCAGTTCCTGAAACACAGCTGGTACACACTAGATGCTAACTGGTTATCACTTACTTACTGCTGTGGAATATTTACTTTAGAGCTCATTGTTCTGTTTGGAGACTTTCTGCCCTGAGAAGCATCTGTGGATGTACTTGCATTTCACTTTGATTTCCCATGAAGTTGAGAAACAGTGTTCGATAAATCTTTTGAAAAAGACATAGATTTGTAGTCTGATAGGGTTCCAAGAAAAAGAATCAGGGCTGTGTAGCTTTGTCCGTGTAGAGCTAGCATGTGAATTATAACCAAACTATCATCTAGACATCGTTGATTGCCTGCTGGGTAATGGGCACATTTCCCACCTGAGCACTGATTCGGACGTAACATCTGATACGCGGTGGACAGACACATTGGCATCACCACTTTGGCATTACAGCTTTGTATAAATCCACCAAGCCTCTGACATAATACATTACATCAATTTAATTATTCAAGTAATTATATTTAACCACTTTAATTACTGAATTGTCTGGTAAATTACCATTTCCTTTAATGTAATAACTTCTTACATTTGTAAGAAGTTTCGTTTAAACAAATGGTTTTGTTTACATTATGCCATTTAATTCCCAAAACAACCCCATGAAGCATTCCTTTCTTCATTTCACAAGTGAAGAACCTAAGATCCCCTTCACGTTGAGACTACATGGGGAGAGACCGGAAAAGTATTAGCAGCAGAGTAAGGTAGTCAGATTTTTCCTTTCAGATTCTCAGTGGTGGGAGGAGATCCAGAGGCTGGAAGACCAGGGATGGGGCTGCTGTGTGCACTGACGCAGGAGAGCTGGTGGTCCAAGGTCACTCTGAGAGCTGTGGAGAAGGAGAGAAGTTTGGGGGTTGGAGGGATTTAGTTGGCCTTGGTGAGTGGTTGGGTTCTGGTGAGGGAGAAGAGTCAGAGCCCCTCAGAATTCTGCAGGGGCACCTGGGCGGCTTGTATCCATAGCCAAGTAGAGCTTTGTCTCCCTAAATTACGTCCTCCTCTCTTGGTATACCCTTGGCTTGGTCTTGATAAATGGCTGTTGAATAGCAGTAGCGGAAAAATACTATATATATTTTAGAAAATTGCATATGCAGAATGAATGGAATCCCCCCATAATTACAGCTACAGAATTCTGGGTCATAAAGAAAAACAAATTGTAAAGCACTCCTTAATGTTTTGCTAATTGCAAAACAGAAAGATTTCTAGATGAATAGTAATGTAAGGGCTACTTAGGTGGTGTTCATCCCCTTTGCAGAGAGGGAATGCCTTTGCATGGCTTTTCTGACCTTTTGGTATACATGAGAAATTGGCTCCAGCTCAGCCTTTCCTAAAAGTTGGAGGGTTTCTTTGAAATTATTATTGTAATATATGAGTTGTGGTCATAAAGTAAGAAAGCTGAGCAGAAGAGTTTTTAATGGCATCTCCGAAGTATGTAATATTTTGTCAGCATCTCTGGTTTAGTTAGGAAGACCTTGAACTTAGCATGCTGAGCTCCCCACACTGTGAAGTCAGCCTGAATTCCTCCTCTCTCCACAACCAAGCCTTTCAGGGCTTTTTAAAGTATGTCCTCTCTTAAAAAATTATAATTGAAAAGGGAAAAAAATGGATGTGTGTGTGTGTTATCGTTGGGTGAGTATCTTCTACCTCTTCCCTGTAAGAGAAACTCATCTCTTTTATTCTGATTTCTTTACCTGATTGTTTTTTTCTCTGAGTCTATGAAAGCAAATGGGTTGGAGCATTTTCCTGACAGATTTTTCCGCCATTGGTTCTCTCATTTGTGTCAAACTGATGAGATGTGCATAGCAGCTTAATTTTAGGTAAAAAAAAATTATCAGACCCGTTAAGTACATCACTAAAAAGTAGTAGAGGTTCTCTTGACTCAGGATATTCTGGGAGAGACGGAGTGCCTGGCTCAGACGGTAGAGCATGTGACTCTTGATCCTGGGGTCATGAGTTCAAACCACACGTTGGGCATAGAGATTACTTTTAAAAAAAGTGTTTTCCAGGTATTCTGGGAGAGAATAATCATCATGCCTTCACATAAATGAGAGAAAGCTCTCCCTGGCTATGGGACCTCCAGCAAGTAAAACTAGTAATGGCACAGACCTTCTGAGAAGGGTCCAGTGTACTCATTTGTACAGATTTTGCTGAAGAGCTTGTACATAGTTATCTCTGAGATCAACTATGTTGGTATTATTTCTTCCATTTAATACACAAGAGAACAGCTTCAGTGACCTTCAGAAGCCAGAATTAAGAAAATGACAAGCCAGGATGGGGATCCAGGTCAGATCCCTAGCTATTGCCACTCCACTGAAGTTCCAGCTATTGACTTCAAACTGTTAAACTAATTGTTGTTTTAATCTTTGAGAATATAGACTTGATAGTTATTAAAACTTTTAAATTCCAAATTCAGTTTTTTTTTTTTTTTTTGAGGAATGATCAGTTAAGTTGATGGCAGAGTGTTTTTCTGGGCAATGGACCTTAGAGCCACAAATCCTGATCCCAGAGAGCTTTGTGTTGTTGCTTGTGGGGAACAGAGCCTATCTGGGGCCATCTGCACGCACGCTGTTCCACTGCTGCGTTCTAGCTCATGCGATATGGGAGAGAGACATAGCTCTCTTTAAAAGTTGACCAGGGCTTTAAAAAATGTACATTCCAACATGGTAATGGTCTGTGGAATCAAATTAATGGGTTGTAATCAGCATTTAAAAAAAAAAGCAGGGGCACCTGGGTGGCTCAGTCGTTAAGCGTCTGCCTCCGGCTCAGGTCATGATCCCAGGGTCCTGGGATCGAGCCCTGCATTGGGCTCCCTGCTCGGTGGGAAGCCTGCTTCTGCCTCTCCCACTCCCCCTGCTTGTATTCCCTCTCTCGCTCTGTCTCGCTCTCTGTCAAATAAATAAATAAATAAATCTTAGGGAAAAAAAAAAGACTAGAATGGAAAATATCCAAGTATATTGCAAAAGGTAAGGGTAGGTATTGTGTGGGGAAACATTTTTTTTTTTTTTAAGATTTTATTTATTTGTCAGAGAGAGAGAGCGCACAAGCAGGGGGAGTGGCAGGCAGAGGGAGAAGCAGGCTCCCTGCTGAGCAAGAAGCCTGATACGGAACTCGATCCCAGGACCCTGGAATCATGACCTGAGCCAAAGGCACATGTTTAACCGCCTGAGTCACCCAGGAGTCCCTGGGGAAACATTTTTAAATAAAACTTGTGTTTCCATCTTATACACATAGCACACACACATACCCACATATATGTAAAACACACGAATGTGTATGTGTGTAAAATGAAAACAAAAGTTTAAAGAATCTGATGTAAAATGTATGTCTTATTGTGGAACTCAGAATAAATAAGTTAAAAGTTTCAAACTTATCAAAGTTTAAACAAGTGAACTTACAAAAGTGTTAACCTGGTTTAGACAAGATAGGTCCTATCTGTACTTTTTATTTAGGAAAACAGCACCAGTTATAGAAGCACTATGGTGAGTTTTTTTTTTAAGATTTTTATTTATGTATTTGTCAGAGAGATAGCACAAGCAGGGGGAGCTGCAGGCGGAGGGAGAAGCAGGCTTCCGGCTGAGCAGGGAGCCTGATGTGGGGCTCGATTCCAGGACCCCGGGATCATGACCTGAGCCGAAGGCAGACGCTTAACCCACTGAGCCACCCAGGCGCCCCTAGTTTATATAAATAGATTTGTGAGCATTTTTAAATGCACAGGCTCAACATTTATAGAGAATAACTGCAGTTCACAAGTGGATCTTTCTAAGGAGTGCCGAGGACTCCTCCAGCAGTACTTACTGAAGGCGCCGTGCCAGTGTTCCGTGAAGCAGGCACTTTCTGTCCCAACACTGCCCCCCGTCGGGTTCCTTCCCCCGTCTCATGCATGGTGGGGCCCACGAGAGATGCTCAGTCGACATGGCTTAGCTGGGTGATGTCTGAGCAGCTGGTGTTTGTTGCCTCATTTGCCATCCTGGTATGGCAAGTTCAACCAGCAGAGCCATTATAACAATCAGGGACATCAGTGAAAACAGCAGCAATCTGCAGATTTACTTAAGCCTTGTGGCTTCCATCTCTTACGCTGTAGCGATGACAGCATTTGTAAGGTGGTATGAACAAAGGATGCTAGCTCTCCAGCCTAACCTGAAGGGGTTCTTCATGCTTTGGATTGCATCAGCTGGTTGCCTGGTCAGATGCACCGCATGGTGCAGGTCAGAGCCGTGATGGGCAGGGAGGGCGATGCAAGGCTGAACGGACTTTCAAAGCTTCCAGAAACATTTCAGTGCAATACCCCTCGTAGTTTCGTGAAACTTTTGAGGAGAAAATATTGTTTCTATTTATCAAGATTCTCCTCCAAGGGAAAAGATGCTTAAACGGTTTACGTTTTGTAGGAAGAAAGAAAATTAGAAACCAATTTAAAAAAAAAAAACAAAACTCGTAGCCACACTAGTTGGCTGAATTCTTTAGGTTCCGGATTTCTTGGCAAATCTGTGACATTGTCTGTTATTGCTAGATTCATGTCTGGAGTCATCTCCAGTTCCCCACACCTCCCTTACTCACTTCATCTCTATCCCTAACCTGTGGCTCCTACCGCTTATTTTCTGAAACTTGAGTTTATTCTAGCATGGCATCTTTCAGTAAGAATGGCTTTCCAAAGTTTTGGTCTTGGGGGTGGTCTGAGATTCCTGTCCTAGTAGTCTCTCGAGCACACAGTTGTTGCAAAGAAAACTTACAAGTCACCTCGCAGCACCAGGAAGCAACGAATGCAGCCAGGTCAGCTGATGGATCATGTTTCTTCTTCTTCTTACATCGTTGCCTATTGTATTTGCTCAGGAGACAGATGAACACATTGAGGTGAACAGAGTTTGGACTCTCAGCCTTTGGAAACCCAGGTGGGCTTCCTAAAACAGCAGTGGTCTGAGGCTGATTTGCATTTCCAGAATTCTACTACAAATGATCTTCTAAAAGGAATTCCTAGGAACACTGTGACCTGTCTCTGCATACAGCTTCATCAGAAATTTTAGTGCAACGTCAGGTTTTGCTGGGTTGGTGTTTTTTTTTTCTCTCATTTTGATGAAGTTGTATAAAAGGGGAAAGAAATATTTCTAGGATTTAAAATATACACTTGATGACACTGTTGATTGGAATGGCAGATTTTTCCTTGGGAAATGGATCCCTCTGCCTCCTAGCTCTACCCCCTCTAGGGCGCAAGCATGAAGGAGATGATCCATTCTATCCATCATTGGGGACAGCTGATTAGGACCACATGGTGAGAGTTTAGAGAAGAGTAACTTAACTCTTATCCATTCTCCTTTCCAACTCTGTGAAAATTTGATAGAATAACTTCTTGGTATCTTCAAGCCCTGCCATTTCATATTTCCTTTCTAGAAACATTTTGTCTTTAGACCAAGGGTCTTTGGCCATAGAAAACACTTATGTGTGATTGGGATGGAAGCCCCTCCTATGTAGATTTGCTGACAATTGGGAGCATTGCATCTTCTTTCCCTGGTCCCTGCCCCAGACCTTGTCTTTACCTAGCATATTCCTAGGAATTCAACCTTAGCCCTTGATGGTACCTGCCAAATGTTCCGGCCCTTTCCTCAGAAAGAGAGTGTTTTCTAACACTCCCTAAGCTCCCTACCAGAAAATTTTGGCCAGCTAGCTAAGCTTTGCTATACAATTGTATATCACAAGACATTGAGTACAACTACATAAATACTAAAAAATAATTGGAATGAACATAGTCTTGAATGAGCCATTTGGACACAGCCTAAGACTTTGAGAAGTTAACGATTGAGGTACAATCAATGAAATCTCAAGATGGCAGTGAAGTCCAAAGGCAATAAAATTGACTATACCCTCTCATTTTCCATACATCAAAACTTTATGGCTTTAAGGATTTTTAAAAATCTCCTCTAAGTGATCTTTTAAGAACGGGCAAGGGGCTTTTTCAGGAGAAATCCCCTTAAGCCGAAAAGGCTTTAAGTTTCTGACATTCTGTAACTTTCTTTAACAATGATAATGAAATGCCTGCCCTATCTGGAGACCCAGAGAAGATCTGTTTTGATCTTTATGGTCCTTGCAGTTCTGATATTCTTACGTTTTTCTTTACTATTTAAAATATTCATTGTTTTGTCATCTGATGCATTTTGCTGGGTTACCTTGGCATCGTCTTGACCCACAGATTGCGCTTCTCAAAATGGGTGACTTACTAAAACCATAAACACCCTGCCTTCCCTCATCAAATGTCAACCAGTGGGCTGTTGTGAGTTGAAACCACATGATCTGGTTCAGATTAGGTTTAAATCCCTGTTCTGATACATGCTAGGTCTTTGACTTTGTACAAATTCCTTAGTAAGAATAATGGTTAACACTGAGGTCTCACTCTGCTGGACACCACGGGAAGCACTTTGCATAAGGGAATGGTTTTCATTTCCTCCACAGGGCTCTGAATAGTGCTGCCATTTTGTCTCCATTTCACGGAAAGGTTAAGTAACTTGTTCACATAAGGAGTCCTATAACCGATACACAGTAGAGAGGGCAACGAAGTTCTTGCCCTTCGCCACCTCTAACAGTCAGGAGTTCGTAGCTGTGTGAGCGTTTACTCTGACGGCTACTGCTGTTGTTAATGTGATCAACTTCTGAGCCTTGGCTTCCTCACCTATAAAATGAGAAGAGGACTACTTCTCGGGCTTGTCAGGAGATTAAATGAGATGATCAACATAACGCTGTGCCTGTGCTTAGAAGGATCAATCAGCAATAATTACTTTTGTGAAGGGCACCATGCTGGGCAGACTAGAAATTATAGAGATGACAACCTTAACTCTCAAGGGGCCTGCAATTGTTCGAGCAAATGAAATCTGTTACAATGAGCCAATTGCAAAGCACTATGGGAAAGAGCAGTAAGAGGAACATAGACCAGGACGCTCTGCCTGGGACACTTCCCCCTCCCCACACCTCCCTCCAGCTCTTCTTCATCAGCTTACTCTTACTTTTCAGGTCTCAAGTTAAACATCATCCCTTCTGGGTACCTCCCCAGGCTCCCCCAAACTAGGTTTGGTGCTTCTTCTGCTCCCTCCCCCTTTCACATAGAACTCACCTCTCCCAGGCTCTGGGAGGACCAGGACTGACTGTTCTAGCTCCAGCACCCTGCACAGGGTCCCATACATAGGCGGTGCTCAAGAGTGTTTGCTAAATGAAAGAAAGGAAGGAAGGAAGGAAAGAAAAAAAGAAAGAAAGAGAAGGAAGGAAAGAAGGAAAGATGGGATTTTTCAGTTACATTAGCCTCACCTCATCTCCTGGACTTTGCTGAGGAAATTGAGGGCACACTGAGCAAATGAGCAAAATCTGGGGGCAAAACTCATCTATCCTGTGGCCGAATCACGATCCTAAAAATTTCCAACTGACTTAAACAGTGAACTGGGATTAACAAAATGAGATTTGACAAGAATAAGTGTAAAGGACTACATTTGGCTTTCAAAACCCACTAACTACCCTGGGACCGTCCAGGGGAGGCTGTGACTGAGTGAGACGGACAGAGACTCCACATTGGCCAAGGCAAAGAATCCAATCTTGGACCGCATTAATAAATACGTCGCATTCAGAATAAAGGTGGTGCGTGTCTTACCATTTCGTTTACACTTCAAGATGGACAATGAAAACAGGAATTCCAAGCAAATTGCTCAACCCCTCTAAACTTCATTTTCACCATCTGTAAAATGGGCACCTGCCTCATAGGGTTGTGAGCATCAAATAATTGGATGACTTTATTATCCCCATTGGCAAGGAACAACCAAAGAAAGGAACTGAAATGTTTAAAGAAGTAAAGAATTGGGTGGGAAAAAAGGAGACACTATAGAATAGTCTCTTTCAAAGTTTTCTTATATGAAGAACAGACTAAGCTTCTTCGTCTTTATGAACCTAGATGGCAGAAGGGCCATCTAAGAATGAAAGAAGTCAAGACAGGCATTTCAGTTTGACAAAAGGAAACACTTTCTAATGTCTAAAGCTATCCAAAACAAACTGTCTTGGGACCTGGTGAATTCCCCATGTGTCCAGGTATTCCAACACAGGACAGGTGCTCACTTGGTGGGTCTGGATGAGATGATGCCTCAGGGTTGTCCCCCTGTTGGGATTCATTGAGGACTTGGTGTGTGTCACTATCATTTATTGATGTCTGGCTCAGATTCATTACACATATCATCTCATTTCATGCTAACAATGCAATGGAATAAATTCCATTGTAAGTCTCCTTTTACAGAAAAGTTGGCGAAATTTGATACTGTGCTCAAGGTTGCATATTCTGTAAGTTACCAAGTCAAGCTTTGGACCCTGATCTGGGTGACTCCAAAGCCCCCGCTCTTTCCAACGTGGCTTTGCCGGGGCTTCTGCCCCAGCCGCCTGGGAGCTTTGTGTGCCGTATGAAACAGAGTGGGGGAAGGTGGAGCGTGGTGCAGGATTGCACACTGGAAGTGTGTGGGCCAGATTCAGCTGACATACGTTTTGATTGGCAGGCAGAGTGCTTTTGGCTGCCAATATTTAATAATTGGAGGAGTTCACGTAAAAATCTGATTTCCTACTTATCTTTAAAAACTGGAAATTAGCCATATTGGCCCCTATTCCACTTGGCAACAGCCGGCTGCCGCAAGCAAGGATTGCCTCTTCCAGACCTGGTCCCCACACTCTCAACGGTCAGCTTTCTCACCGTCTCTCATCCTGTTACTCCCATTTGCCTTCCTTGCCCGGCCCCCAGAGGGATGTCCGCGTGCCATGCCCAGTGTGAACATTCCAAGTGAATGAATGACAAATCGTAAGTTTGGGAATAGGAAAAGCGCTTGCCACCCTTTCTGGATGAGGACTCTGAGCCCCAGGGAGTCCCATGATGGCACAAGTTGTCAGTGCAGGACCTGAACGGAACCCTGGCTCCAGACTCCTCATGACTCTGGAAGGAATGTTTGCCTGATAGCTGCTCTCTAGGAGAACCCGAGTCCCAGCTGGGGAGGGGGTGACCAAGCGCCCCCTGTACTCGCCGACTGTACCCTTGGAAGGAATTCCATCTCTAGTCTCCATAAAACAGGACCTTCTCTGGTTTGGCTGTTCTCGGTCAGGAGGGGGCTGTCACAGAGACCACCAAGGGATCACTGGCACTGATAGCAGAGAGAGCTAAGCTTGATTGCAGTCGTGAGAATTACTTGTCAGTCTGTGTTTCGGATTTCTAAGTTCTGTCAGAAGGACCACGCTACCCCTGTGTCTGTGCCACCATTTCTCCCGTTGGGGTGGATATTTGAAGGTGGTGTTGCTCCCGAGTCATTCAGGAGGGTCAGGGCCAGATGTCGGTGTGGTGGAGAGAGAATGGTCTAGAATCAGGAAACCTGAATTCAGTTTTGGCTCAACCGTTCATATTATTCCTGTGCTCCTTCTCTCTGGGCCTCAGTTTCCTCTTCTGTAAGATGAGAGAGTGTTAGGATATCATAAAAGCCTCTTAACAGTTTTACAGTTTCATGATTCAGAGGCAGAACTGGAAATAATAGGACTTGGGACATGGCCAAAATCTTGGCAGTAGAAGAAAGTTACAATAGTCCTTCAGAGCTCCTTGCATCTTCCTCTCCTTTCTCCTTCATTTGTGCTTCATTTCCTTCCTTCCTGCTGTCTGTCCTTCCTTCCTTCTTTCCTTCCTTCCCTCCATCTTGCCTTCCTTTTGTCTTTCCATCCATCCATCCATCCTTCCATCTTTCCATCTATCTTTCCTCCTTTCCATCCATCCATCCATCCATCCATCCATCCATCCTTCCTCCTTCCTTTCCACTCTTCCTCTCTTCCTTCTTACCTTCCTTCCTGTCTTTCTCTTTTTCTTTTCTTTTTGAGATGCTTCAGATGATCAAGATGAAGAGCTAACAGATCATTCAACTAAGCAGCTTTGCGTGAACACCCAGTCAGCGAGGTTCCAGGGCACGCGGAACGCCTGAGACCTCTGCTTTTCTGGATCTTATAGTCCTAGTCAAGCTTACCATCTACTCAGCACTCCAACTACCTTATTTAGATCTTAGCTATAATTTTTAAAAAATGACGTTCCTCTTCTCCTTTAAGGCAACATTTCATACTTTTTCCTCTGATCAATCTGAAAATTTCTGTGTGGGGGAGGTATGTGTGCTGAGCAGAGAGCTGAACTGTAGTAGAAAGACCTTGAGTTCACGGACTATGATTTATGCACAGCGCTGGGTATTTAATACATTCCGATTTCACCTTTTTTCTTGCTTCACCTGATATCTTCTCCATAAACATCAGCTAACTGTCTCCCACGTGCCCAGCCTGTGCTGGACACGGGGCTGAGATGGTTGATTACCCTGATCTGCCGCTAGCTGCCCATGTTTCAAGGAGCAAGTTCATAAAAGATGCAAGAGGAAGGAGTGAGGGTGGACTGTCGTCTGTGTTTTCTGCTCTCCTTTCTAACTCTTGTCCTTTTCTCCTCCCTTGCTATTCAATTAGCTGTTGTAACTGGGCCAGTGGGGCTTCAAAGTGAGACAAGGCAAAACTACATGTTTCTCTTCTGAAGAAAGGTAGTCAGGAAAGAGCTTTTCCAAAAAGAGGCATTTCTTATTTTGTACCACATAAATAATACATTTTTAAAATTTTTAATTTGGGGATAGCATCTTGAGTCTGAGACATGATGACCTTTCTCTATTTGCCTTGCTTGAACAGAAATATTTCTGTACAGTATCTATCTAGATGACAGAAGCTGGAAGCTGATATTCCCAGGTCAGCCACCCCAGGATTTTTCTCACTTTTGAATCCAAATACTGAGCCACCACTATTGGTAACTGTGATTATAGATACAATCTATAATTAGGGTTGGTGGTAAACTACCACTGAGGTTTTATGATATTCATTTGGAAAATCAGGATAACTTGCTAGGAAATACCTAATTGAATACTCTGTATGGCCTATCATCCTCAGACATGTTAGTCAAGTGACTTCTTTAAATGAAGGCAGAGATGTTTCACTGTGCTCCCAGCTGAGCAGGGGCTAAGAGGAACGGAAGGACATATTTGCAGTCAGGATGACTTTGTCACAGGGGAAAATTGCATTTTTCATGAGTAGCCCACCCGGATGCAAAGGGGAGTGGGAGAAAAAGGTTGCAAGGACCCATAACGTGAAGAGTTTGCACTGGATGATCTCCAGGAACTATTCCAGCTCAAAAAACAGTGCGTCACTGTTTTTAAGAAAGAGCCCCAAGTTTTGGTGTTTTCAAAGTATGCTTTTGAGATACAACAATTCACCCCTTTAAAAGTGTACCATTTAATAGTTTTCAGCATATTGACAGATATACGCAGCTGTCAGCACTGTCAGTTTTAGAACATTTCATTATCTCAAGAAGAACCCCGGTACACTTTAGCTATCACCCTTTCTCCATCCTTAGCTCCCAGCCTGAAGCCACCACTAATATATTTTCTGTCCCTATAGATTTGCCTATTCCGGATAGTTCATAGAAATAGAATCAAATATGTGGTATTTTATTATTAAATATATAAATATATTGATGGCTTTTTTCACTCAGCATGTTTTAAAGTTTATCCATGTTGTGTTGTACCACGTATGAGCATTTCATCTCTTTGTTGCTGGATGATATTCCACTGTATGGATCTACCACATTTTAGCTACCCATTTATCAGTAGATGGACATTTGAGTTGTTCCCATGTTTTGGCTATGACATTCATATACAAGTTTTTGTGTGGACGTAAGTTTTCATTTTCTTGGGTAGATACCTAGTGGAGGCATTTGCTGGGTCCTATGGTAACTCAATGTTTAACCATTTGAAGAAATGCCAGACTGTTTTCCGAAGTGGTTTTACCATTTTACATTCCTATCAACGGTGTATGAGGGTTCCAATTTTTCCAAATCCTTGCCAGTACTTGTTATTGTGGGTTTTTATTTATTATTATAGCCATCCAATTGGATGTGAAGCAGTATCTCGTTCTAGTGTGGATTTGTATTTCCCTGATGACTCATGATGTTGAGCATCTAGTCATGCGCTTATTGGCCATTTGTGTATCTTCTTTGGAGAAAGGTCTATTCAGAGCATTTTTCCAGTTTTTAATTGGGCTATTTGTCTTTATTATGAGTTGTAAGAGTTCCTCAATTTTTTATTAATATTATATATTAATATATTTTATATAATTATATATTTAAATATTTAATATCATCTAGATATAGAGTGTAGTGACACGTTACAGATATATATATGTCTAGATTTTAATGTATTCTAGATTTGTATAAATATATACTAGATATTCTAGATACAAGTCCCTTATCAGATATATAATTTGCAAATATTTCCCTCATTCTGTGGGTTCTTCTCACTTTCTTTGATAGTATTCTTTGAAGCACAAAAGTTTTAAATTTTGATGAATTCCAGTGGATCTATTTTTTTCTTTTGTTACTTGTATCATAGTAAGAATCCAGTGCCAAATCCGAGATCATGAAGATTCACCTCAAGGGCTTCTTTTGAGAGTTTTATAATTTTAATTCTTACATTTAGGTCTTTGATCCATTTTGAGTTAATATTTGTGTATGGTGTGATAGAAAGGTCCAGCTTGATTCTTTTGCATGTGAAGTTACTCCAGCACCATTTGTCGAAAAGCCTATTCTTTCCCCATCGAATGATCTTGGCACCTTTGTCAAAAATCAACTGACCATAGACTCATGGTCTTACTTCTGGATTCTTAGTTCTACTCCATTGATCTATGTGTCTGTCCTTACGCTAGTACCACACTGTCTTAATCACTGTTGCTTATAGTTTTTGTGGTAACTTGAAATTGAGAAGTGTAGTTTTACACTTCTTGTGTTAAATATATTCCTAAGTACTTTTTTCTTTTTGATGGCTGTTATAAATGGAATTGTTTTCTTAATTTCATTTTCAGATTGCTCATGCAAGTATATAGAAATATAATTCGCTTTTGTATATTGTTTTTGGACCCTGCAATCTTGTTGAACTTATTTACTAGTTCTAATAGTTTTTTTTTTTTTTTTTGGTGAATTCCTTAGGATTTTCTATATACAAGATTATGTCATCTGAAAATAGAGAAAATCTTACCTCTTATTTCTTTTTCTTGCCCAATTGTGCTGGCTAGAATGTTTATTGCATTATTCACGATAGCCATGGCGCCTCTAATATAATGTTGAATAGAAGTAGTGAGAGTGGACGACCTTGTCCAGTTCCTAATCTTAAAGAGAAGGCATCCAGTATTTCGTCACTAGTATGACATTAGCTGTTAGGGTTTTTTTGTTCTTGTTTTTTGTTTTTTTGTAGATTTCCTTAACAGGTTGAAGAAATTCCCTTCTATTACTGGTTTGTTGAGTGTTTTTATCATGAAACGGGTTTGGATTCTGTCAAATGCTTTTACTGCATCTACTGAAATGATCGTATGCCTTTTGATTTTTATTCTATTGATATGGTATATTAATGACATTGATTTTTGGATGTTAAACCAATCTTGTATTCCTGGAACAAATCCCACTCAGTCATGGTGTATCATTCTTTTTATATGTATTCAGTTTGCTAGTGTTTTGTTGAGCTTTTTTGTATCCATATTCACAAAAGATATTGATCTGTGGTTTCCTTGTGATGTCTTTGGTTTTGGTATCAGACTGCCCTCAGAATGAATTGGGAAGTTTTCCCTTCTGTTTTAGAACAGTTTTTGAAGAATTGGTATTAGTTATTTAAATGTTTGATAGAATTCACTTGCCATCTGGGCCTGGGCTTTTCTTTGTGGGTAGTGTTTTGGTTACTAATTCAATCTCTTTACTCATTATAGGTCTATTTGGGTTGTCTGTTTCTTGCTGGGTTAGTTTCAGTAGTTTATGTCTTTCTAGGAACCTGTCCATTTCAGGTTATCTAACTTATTGGCACACAATTAACAATATTCCTTCATAATGCTTTTTATTTTAGTAATGCTGGTAGTAATGTCTCCTGTTTCCTCTCTGATTTATTAATTTGTCTTCTCTTTTTTTTTCTTGTCTTGGCCTGTCTGTTTAAATGTTTTCCCATTTGTTAATCTTTTTTTTTTTTTTTTAAGATTTTATTTATTTATTTGAGAGAGAAAACACGAAAGAGAGAGCAAGCAAGCACGAGCCGGGGGGGGGGGGGGGGGGGAGAGAAAAGAGGGGGGGGGGGCATGAGAGGGCAGAAGGAGAGGGAGAAGCAGACTCCCTGCTGAGCAGGGAGCCCGATGCGGGGCTCGATCCCAGGACCCCAGGATCATGACCTGAGCTGAAGGTCTTAACTGACTGAGCCACCCAGGAGCCCCATCCAATTTGTTCATCTTTTCAAAGAACTAGCTCTTGGTTTCACAGATTTTTCTCTATTGTTTTTCTGTTCTCTACTTCATCCATTTCTACTCTAATCTTCATTCTTTCCTCCCTTCTGCTTCCTCTAGGTTTAGTTTGCTGCTCTTTCCCTAGAATTTTAAGGTGAAAGAGTGGGTTATTGACTTGAGGTCTCTCTCTTTTCTCAGTGGAGGCATAAAGCTATAAATTTCCCTCCAGGCAGCTATAAATGTTAGCTCCATCCCATAAGTTTTGGAATATGACATCTTCATTTTCATTCATCTATTTTCTCATTTCCCTTTTGATTTCTTCTTTGTTTCATTCACTAGTTAGGAGGGTGTTGTTTAATATGTGGGCTTCCCAAGTTTCTTGCTGTTACTGATTTTGGTTTTCATTCTACCGTAGTCAGAGAATACTCTTTGTATTATTTCTGTCCTTTTAAATTTGTTGATGTTTGTTTCATGGCGTAGCATACGGTTTATCCTAGAGAATGCTCCACGTACACTTGAGAAGAATACATAGCCAGCTGTGATGGCTGGGGTATCTTACAGGTGTCTCTTGGGCCTCTCTGGTTATTAGTGTTGTTCAAGCCCTCTGTTTGCTTTTTGATTCTCTGTCTAGTTGTTCTGTTGAAGTTGGGATGTTGAAATCTTCATCTATGATTGTTGAATGGTCTATTTCTGTCATTTCTCTCAGTTTTGGCCTCATGTATTTTGTTACTCTGTTGTTAGTTGCAGATGTTTATAATTATTATATCTTCCTGATGGATTGACCCTATTCTTATTATAAAATGTCCCTCTTTATCTCTAGTAACATTTCTTGTTTTAGAGTCTATTTTATCTAATAGTAGTATAGCTACTTCAGCTTTCTTATGGTTGCTCCAAAGCTCTGCTTTGAATTTTCATAGACTTTGATGGGCACTGTAAATGAGTGAAGAAATTACCCCTTTTCCTTTTTACCCCCCTTCATCTTTCAAATGAAATATTTTACCAATCAACCAACTCTCCTTGAGCACTAAGTATGGTCCCCAACACGAAAACCTGTGTGACGTGAAAACTCTTGGGTCTAGATTAGAACCCTTTCATGGGATTGGTTCATCCTCTTCACTTCATCCTCAATAAATTAAAATCACATCCTCCTCTAAAATAACGAGGAGTCCTCATGACCAGAACTTAGAGGTAAGAAACTGAAACTGAAAAGGAAATCAGGAAAAATTTTATTAAAATCAGAGGACTATGAAGGTTTTAGGAAAAAGATGTTTACTCTTGAACTCCTCTTCAAGTCAGAAAAGCTTCCCCGAATTCTTTGGGTCGTTCACTCGCCCCGAACGCAGTGGAAGAACCCCCAAGTGATGCTGGTGGGAAATGGCACGGAATGAGGATGGCATGCTGGGACCCCTGTGTCTGTGGGGCTTACCGTGCCAGAGTGAGTACAGATCTCAAAAGGAAAAAACACATTTAAAAAAACAGATGTAATACCACTCAGAGCAAGGGTCCCTGTTTGATCTTTCCCTGAGTCTGAGCCCACTTGTTGTCCTAGAGGAGGATAGCCCCGATCCTGCCATTAGAGGAGAGCACCTCACATTCTGGGCCAGTTTCCTGTCACTGCTCTGAGCTCTAGGAGTTCAGAGAGGGGAGGGTGGCGTGACCTCTGCCTAGCTGGGTGTTGGCACGAGGCCCTGGTGACAGTGTGTCTGCGCTGTGAGTGCGCCGACAATCTTTGGAGCAGCTCTTCCTCGCTCAACAACCAGCCAATTTGGTCTCAGGAAACCACTCTGCAGTGCTGGCTGGGTTCAGAAGTCATTTTTAATTTTGTGACAAAGACAAATGTGTCCTAGGGGAGTAGTAAGTGGTTTTACTGGTGATATTAATGGAACCGTGACCTCTTCTGTATCTATGGTCCTACAAAACAAAAAATGTTTGTATTATAATATGTCAGGCAAGTTCATTCTTAGCCCTTCCTTGAAGCAAATTGTAGAGGAAGTATACTATTAATAAGCCCAGAGCATAGTGTGTGTGTGTGTGTGTGTGTGTGTGTGTGTGTATGTGTGTATCCACAGTCATAACCTCATTTGCAAACACAGTGGATTTTAACCAACTGCTGACTTGATACAAATGATGTACCTTGAATTGTGTTGGGATGGACACAATTCACTGAAGTTCCGAACAGAAGTGCGGTGGGCCCAGGGCTGATATTGGTATTGGCTTGTCGAGGCCGATAGTTGTAGTCAAATTCAAGTGTTGGGGGGATCCAAAGTGACAAAGAGAAAGGAAACATTCAAAGGTACGTGGAGTTCACCTCTTCTGTTTTCATTTGGGATGGGAATTCATTAGCCTAGACATGACTACACTGATGTTTACTATTTCCTGCCCCGACTTTTTATGCCCGTGCCCTTGGTTGCAAATAGTTGCTTAAGGAGACAGTAAATTAAATGTGAAGGATTTACAGTTTAGTTACATGAATTAAACCGTTTCCTGGTGTTTGTGTTTACCTTGGGACTCACAAAGAAGACGAAAATATAGACTCACAGGAGGAAGGAAAGGAATGATCAAATCCCAATAGTTTCTGCCTGAATGTCTAGCTCAGCAACTTTATTTAAGGGAGGAATTTTGTGCTGATAAGTGAATCTTTGTCTCTGTATAATTAACTTTTCCTCTCTGCATATGTTGCTACACCCACTGAGCTCTCCTAATAGACATGTAACTATTAACTGTGCAGTGTTAATGTCTATTGGGCAAAACTAAAGTAAATCAAATGGCAGAATTGATAGTTTTCCTCAAGTAAAAATGGATGCTGCTTTATAATTTGAGACTTAAATTTAATAATTCAAAATGTTATTATAAAATAATACATGATCATTCTAGAAAATCTGACAAATACATAAAAAGGTAGATAAGAAAATAACAACAAAGCCACTGCCCAGACATTTTAGTGTATTTTTTTCTATGCCATAGACGAATATATAGTTATACCTTTTATAGTTAAGATCATGGGTATAATTTGTGATTTTCATATATCCCAACCCCCTCTCTCCGTAAGTTCAAATCTCTCATAAAAATAAGAAAAGTAAGAGCCAGCACATATCCAGTATTAACTGTCTGCCAGGTACCATTCTAACCACTTTACATATATTCCTTCATGTAACCCTCATAATAGCCCTTTGAAGTAGATTTTTGCAAATGAAGCACAGAGAGTAAAATGATTTGCCTGAGGTTTCACGACCAGTAAGGGGGAGAGCCAGGATTCCAACCCAGTTTGCAAAGTGTGAGCTCTGAACCCCCACCATCTGCTGACGCCCTCTGACTCAGCCTTTGTAACCGCCCTGTCCCCAAGGCTACCCTCACAGCCCTGCCCCTGGGTGATTGTCCTCTTCTCAGAATTCCTCTAATACTAGACAGTATGACAGGGCACATCCTTTCCCCACTGTGTGTGTGTGACAATCAGGCTGAGTCTCTGAAGAGCAGTTGCCGGCTACAGCCCTTGTGGGGCTGGGTGGGGGGGTGGGGGGAGTTCCAGCCCTGAGGGTGGTACAGGGGAAGGTCAGGAGATACTGGCCTCCAGGCCTGGCTCTGCTCACCTCACTTCACGTATTTACACCTCTGTCTTATCTGTAAAAGGACAGAGTTGTTGGATAGCCCTTCATCCATTTTGTTAGGTCATTCATTCATTCACTGACTACATGTCAGACTGAGATGCGTACAATCTGTCTCCTCTCCTCTAGGAATTCATCAGCCAGTTTGTAGCCAGAGAAGTAACCTGCCCGTTGAGTGTAGAGTGTGTGAAGTGTGGTTATTGGAGAATGTTGGGGATTTGGGGAGGGCCCCTAAGGTGGGCTGGGGCGGAGAAAGGGTATAAGGAAGGGGCTGGCCTAGCAAGGCTTCCCAGAGGACAAGGAGGAATTCTGTGTCTAGCGTGTGTCAAATGATTCCATCTTAAGCAGGCTACACCAATGTTACTTTTTTTTTTTTTTTTTTGAATTAAAACTACAGGAATTTATTGTCTCACATTCTAGAAACTAGAGGTTGAAATCAGCGTGTCAGTGGGACCATGCTACCTCTGAAACCTGTAGGGAGGGGGCTCCTTCTATGTCTCTTCCTACCTGTGGTGGTTGCTGGCAATCCTTGGCAGCCCCCAACTTGCACCTCATCACTCAGTCTCTCCCTGTGTATTCATGTGGCTTCTCCCCCCACGCCCCCCACGTCCATCTCCTTGGGGCCATCTTCCTAAAAAGGCACCAGTCATACTGGAGTAGGAACCCACCTACTTAACTGATAATTCCATAAGCAATGACTCCATTTGACCCAAATGAGGTCACATTCTGAAGTACTGAGTCACATTCTGAAGTGAGGACTTCCACATTTTGGTTTTGGCGGGGGGACACAGTTCAACCCACAACAACTTCATAGCCACCATCTAGTCCAGGTAACCACTGCCTACTTACTGCTGTGTGTCTCCATTCTCCATTCAGCGTCCAGAGCGAGCTTCCTTAAAGTACAGTAAGCAGGTGGGGGGACTCGTTGGATCTTTCAGGTCCAGTTGGAGAGAGTTAACACCATACTTCTTTCCATCTGGGTGTCTAAGGCTGAAGCCAAGGGCAGAAGATGGGAACACAGTGACTCCTGAAGAGATCATGAGATGTCAATGGGTCCCTGAGGGTGAGGGCATGGTAGGCTGTTCGAATGTTCCTAAAAGATCTGATGCTCATTCTGGTCCACAGAGGAACCACAGAGAAGTTGAACAGGTGGTTTGAATCCTTTTGGCCTCTGAGACTTGGCCAGATGCCATTCTTCTGAAGGGTGGTATCTTGGTGATTATTTAAAGCGTTTTCCAGCCCTCTCTGCATGCACTGGGACATATTGTGCTATTAGTAGATACCTAGCACATACTAAAGAAATCTAATATGCCTAGGAAATCAATGCAGTCCTCAACACCGCTTCTCCAGGCTTTCCCCTGGCCCTGAGCAGCTCAGAGCTTCTCACTCATTATTAGTCTGCCGGGAAAAGTCTAGAAAACCTTTAAGTCAGGCTTCTGTCATTCAAATGCTAATCCTCTCTCCAAATTGACACCTCTGCATTACCTCTGTCTGCTCCAAGGTCAGCTGACCATTGCACCCAGGGCCCTTTGACTCCTTACAAAGGCTCTGGAGGGCGCTTCCTGAGGCATTTAGCATAGCTGTGGTAAGAAGTGTATGCAGAATATTCTTCTTTCTTTCTCCCTGCACTTTTATGGCTTTTTGCAATAGTGACCTAAACCCACCCCACCCCCACCCACCCCACACATCACAATGGCATTTTAGGGCATCAGGGGCAATCTGACCCAAGGTCAAGACCTCTTTAAGGAATTTGGTTTATTACAGAAGCATTCTGTTTCTGGGCAAAAACAAAGAGGGCCAAATTCAGAGACAAGAATGTGAACTTATGGATTATATTAAGAGGGACTCGTGTCAGTGACCATCCCACCTCACCCAGCTACGGTGTCTAGATGTTGTTGATACAACCATTTATACATATATATATATATATATATATTATGTATTTTTCATTTTCTTCTCATTCAGATACAGGTAGACCTTTCTTAGAGATGCACAGTGAAATACCCGAAATTATATATATGACTGAAGGAAGGGAGATCGTCATCCCCTGCCGGGTCACGTCACCTAACATCACTGTGACTTTAAAAAAGGTAAAACCGAGCAATGCTTCTCTCAGAAAATCTTTACTGCAAGTGAGCACAATGAATTTCAAGTCCTTTTATCTCTCTGGAATTATTTTCTCACACATTTGGGCTGCTCAGTGGACTTTTCTGGAATATCCTTTTACTATAAAGGATAAGTGCTAGAAGTCACACCCAGGCATGTACTTAAATGAAATATCATGACAATGTGGTGGGCATAAATCTGTGTGAATATAATGAAAGAACGAAAATCATGCAAATGTTCAAATATTGCCACAAATCCAAGTGTTTGCAAATGTGAGAAAAACCAGTTCTGTTGCTTATACAAAGTAATAGCTTGGCAGAGAGTGGTTACTCTAGATTTTTGCTAAGGAGAGAACTGTGAGACAGGTGCCTGTGGACCCACCACCTTTAGTTTGGGTTGTGAAGTTCCTGGGAACAAAAAGCTTATGTCCTGCTGGGCAGCCAAACCTAGCTGCTTAGGGAAAGGGAAAAAAAGGGAGTGGGGGCAAGAAGGCTACACATGACATTTTTTTCTTCATATCAAGTTGTAAACGATGCATGTAGAGAAAGAAAAAGATTTGGGATGGAATCTAATAAAGATAAAAGCTAAAATGTCACATTCTAGCTAATTCATCGGTGCTAAGAGTTTGGGAACAGACTAGGGTGAAGAGGTGGACAAGCACTCCCCAAATGGAAAATGGTGGTGAGTCCCGAGAGCTTTGAGCTTTAAGAGGAAAAGTTAAGCCTTTCTCAAGGCAGCACGAAGCACCACCATCACGCTGTAGGTACTCACGAAGTGTTTGGTGGTCGCAGTAGTCGAGTCTGAAAAGCTTGGAGGGATTTCCAGTATCACTAGAGTCCTGGAATATGATGGAGGTGTCTCCCAGTCTTCTTCCCTTGAATTCACTTTCCTACATTATTGATTTGATTTAAGCCCTCAGGATAGTCCATCGGTGACAGGTTTTAGCTTCCATTATATGTATGTGTCACTGCCAGTAATTATAAAAGCATTGTATTTCAGAGCTGGAAGCATCAGAGGAGTTTAAACCAATGGGTGGAAGGAAAAACTGAGATTCTGGGGGAGTTGGGGACCTCCCAGACCACACTGGGCATTGGAATCCGTATCTTGACCTCTCCTTCCGTGCCCTTGCCACCTTGGTTAATGGTTTAGTTTGCACAGGAGAAAGACCAGAGTGGTTAAGAACAGAGCCCCATAGCACGCTGCCTGGATTCTGATCACCCAACCACTTAACCTGCTGGACAAACTGGCAAATTATCAAAACTCCCTCCACCTCAGTTTCCTCATTGGAGAGATGGGGTCGCACCCACCTCACATGGATGTTAGGAAGTAACTGAGGTGATATATAAAAAGCCCTTAGAACAGTTCCTTGTACAAGCTGAGCGCCATTAAGGGTTAGCTGTTATTATTTATCTAACAGCTTAATACCCAATACTTGATTTATTATCAAGTGATATTTATTATCAAGCATGGTATCCACTCCTCTTAGTCTGAGGTAATAATCACTGTGTGATGACCGTGGAACATACCACAGGGCTGCCTTTTGGTTCTAGTGCAGATCATTTGTCTGTTGTAAGAAACAGTCCCACATTCCCCCATGTAAAAATATGAGGGGGGGAGCTTATTTTCTCTGTTTTTCTACCTAAGATCTATAACAGACATGAGAGAACGAGAGAGGGGGAGAGAGAGAGGGAGAGAGAGAAGGAGGGAAGAGAGAAAAGCACACTGTTCTAATAGGGATTTGGGTTTGCCACATATATATGGAAACTATTCGAACCTATTATGTATGTATGTCGCCCTAAAGTTATAAGATCTTTTCCACTTCTCCACTTCTCCTTTTGTCCCTTTTAACCTGCTGTCCCCTCCCTCTCCTTTCCCCTGCTAGTGTTGGCGGAGTTGTAAGCCGGAGACAGCCTCCCTGTCCAGTCCTTTCTCTCGGGGCTGCCCCTCTGCGTGCCTCTCTGTGACACTCGTAGGCACCACCACAGCTGATGAGCTACATGGGCTTCTGCTAGTTTAGCTCTTGGCAGCTCGGAACAAAGCTTCTTGGTCAGTAGAATCCTACTAGTGGCCATAAGGGCAGATTAGAGTAAGCGAAACTTCCTCTGAAACCTTAAAGGAAACTTTAGTGTATTTCTCAGTTGTGCTGAGGAAGTCCATCAGCGAACCTTTCTTTTAGATTCGGTACATGCTCGTGTTCACCTATGTTTAAAGCATCATAGGTCTCAATCCCTGACTTAAATTTGTCTGAGCTTTCCCCTTAATAATTTGCACCAAATTAGAGGAGAAGGTTCTTTTCCTCCCACTGGAGATAAAGCCTTCCTAAGCCTGCAGATAGAATCATGATTTACTAGAACACTAAATGCATCCTTCACTTGCTTGCAAGTTCCTCATAAACAGGGTGCAGCTCATTTCAAAGCCGTGTGACACTCTGGTAACACAGACAGACGCAGACATGCTCACTGGGAGAGGGCGCTGGTGACGTTTCCCAGAGGAATTTCTGCCATGGAGTCACAAATCCCAGCCAGATTAGCTCCTTCAACAAGCAATATAAATAAATGATAAACAGAGAAGCGATGCAAGGTGCACTTTTTAGAAGATGAAAAAGATCTGAAACATCTTCAGGGCAGTTTGCCCTTTCCTTTTTAATCTGTTGTGGGAAGGGAATCTGATTTTTTTCTTCCCGCCTTTTCCAGCAGGGCATAAGTCATAGTGGTTGTCAGAGATGCCTCTGAAATTGGGCTGGCAATCTGGCATCAGGGGAATTTGGCTGGGTCAATCAGTGGAGCAATATCCCCTTTATAAAGCCTCATCCCAAGGCGGATTGTTTATATGGTAATCTTTAAAAATAAAATTCTTGGCGTCCAGCGGAAGGCATAAGGGAAAATCAAATCATGGATTCCTTTCTTCTGTTTGGACTCAATGTGTCTGGGAATACTTCTAAGAATGTGAGAGCACTTCACTCACGACAGCATCTCCGGCCTCCACATCTGTTTGCAGCTGTCTTCACTGTCCATTTCCCTGGAGTTTCCCCTCCCAGAGGCAGAGTCGAGGCCCTCAGCCTGCCCAGAATGATAACCCCAGCGAGCACCAAGTGAATGCTATGAATCTCAAAGGACTGGGAATTCCTTAGTCCTCTGAGGACAGCCACCTCTTTACTAAATCATGAAAAGTGGGAGGACAAGTTATGGCTTGTTAAAAGTTCCAGATGATGAGGCCCAGGAGGGTAACCTGGCGGCCTCAGTGGAAAAAGTCCTAGTTGGTTTCTCTATGGAGTCTCAGGCCAGTCCGTTACAAGGATGATTCCCAGAGGCCAAGCGATACGGGCTCCCAGTGCAAGTCTGACATGACAGCTAGGTCTATCCCGGGTGGGTGCAGCTTGTTGCCGAGGCTGATAACGAATTATCGTAATTACTGTAGTTTATCATCATAATGTATATCTTGCTCCACGCGAAGAAAACTCAAGAGCCCATGATGACAAACTAAAGTTTTTACCTGGACCATTTTCATTTTCAATGAAAACTGTGTTTCCACAAATTACGAGGGAAAGAGTATTGCCACAGTGCTAGTACGATTTTCTTAAAACATCTTTTTTTTTTTTTTTTCCTTTTCAGTTTCCCCTTGATACCCTGATCCCGGATGGAAAACGAATAACCTGGGACAGTAGGAAGGGTTTTATAATAGCAAATGCAACATACAGAGAAATAGGGCTTCTGACCTGTGAAACAACAGTCAACGGGCATTTGTACAAGACCAACTATCTCACCTATCGACAAAGTAAGTGATGTTCCAAAGGCATGAGCGCAGGCGAAAACACCAAAATGCAGGGAAACCTTGATTTAAAAAAAAAAAATCTCATTTCTTATGCTTGCAGCCAATACCATCCAAGATGTCCAGATAAGCACTCCAAGCCCAGTCAAGTTACTTCGAGGTCGCACTCTTAGCCTCAACTGCACTGCTACCACTGATTTGAACACGAGGGTTCAGATGACCTGGAGTTACCCTGGTGAAGTGAGTGGCATTTTTCTCTGGCTTCTGGAGGGCAGTATTGCTTTCTGGCAAGTGACATGCCGCTGGGTTTGAGGTGGGGCAAAATCAGCATCTTCTGACTCATGTGGCAGTTCGAGTGAACAAGGAGGCTGTGGGTGTGTTTCCGGGGCTTCCCTCGTCTGCTGTTCCGTGAGTGTGTGTGCGTAGATAGTCTTTTGATGTCTGGAGGTTTTGTTTTGAAGTATATAGGCTGGTATTTCTGTTGCATGATTCCGGGTGGAAAAGGGGATTGTTTCATCCTTGGAAACTGTTCTCTGGGATTTAGAGATGAGAGGGAAATTTATCACTCAATGCCAGGCAGGGCCTATCTGTGGTAAGAACAACAACAAAAAGCTGTTGTCAGCGCGTTAATTTCAGATACCCGCAGACAGCGAGGCACCTGATTGGAGCATGTTTGGAAAAGATATTCCAAGCCAGCCGGCCAGTATCCCCTTTGTTCAGTGACAAAGGAGCAATGCTGTCCTTCAGAAAAATGAGAAGAATGAAGACTGAGTCGGGGCTCCTTATTCAGACCAAACGTCCCTGCAAACAAACAGTCATCGTTTGCAGGCGTGTAGATGGGGAATCGATGATCAGCTGTTGTCACCGCGGCCCCCATTGGCTGGGTGGCAGTATGACGGATGGGGCATATCCCAGGCCCAGTCGTGCGTTCGGTCATTCAGATTGCGCAATCACAAAAGTTACCGATGATTAAATTTTATGCTGAAGATTAATGCGTCAGCCCCAAGCTACTGTTATTTCTCATCAACATTTCTTGCCATGGAAATAGAATAACTTGGCAACAAAAAGATGCAACAAGTGCCCTGTAGGAACACATTAAGGACTCGTCAGTCCTATTTTCTAGAAAGTGATATTGTTTCATTTAAATAACAATGCTATGACTTGCAGCAATTGTTTCTGGGTTTTGATAGAAGTCAGATATTCTCAATAAACGCCAGGAGGGAACAAACTCTTATCCTGTTGGTGGCTATACGACAAGATATGATAAAACATCTACTGACCGCCAGTTACCTTCGAAAATGGCGCTGTCCAATAGAACTTCATGTGATTGAAATATCTTTTCTGACTAATACAGTAACCACTAGCCACAGGTGGCTAATGAGGGCCTGGAATGTGGTTCCTGTGACTAAGGAACTGAATTTCTTATTTTAATTTTAACAGCCCACATGTGGCTGGTGGCTACGGTGCCAGACAAAACAGTTATCTGAAACCCAGGATCAGCTGTTTTCCAAAGGCAGAAACAACACCAATGTTACTCAAATTTGGGAAGGGAAGAGTGCTCCAAGGGAGAAGACAGAAGTAATACCTACAGAGAGTGGCTGAAAATCCCTCAGGCTGGCATTTAAGGGACTGCTGCTCTGATTTTTGATGGTGGTGGTTGACATCTTCTTTCTGGTTACTGCCGAGAAGGAAGAAAACGGCCTACCCGTGTGTCTGTTCCAGCAGGGCAATATAAGGACAGGTGGTAGAAGTTTTGTAAACGCGGCACAGAGGAGAGCTAAGTTCAAGACCCAAAGACCAGTACCGTACTTTTCAATGTCTTTTTTCCATGCCTCCTCACGGGGAAGGATGGAGAGGGAGAAATAACATATTATGTGTTATAAAATGTAATGCTAAAAAAAAAAAAAATGAGAGAGGGGGAAGGAACAATGGAAGGAAAAGGCAATGTGATCTCATCTTCTCAAAACCAGGAAGGAGGCATTGTGACCACTTTACACTGCTGAGCCCCAGGGCCTGCTCCTGGTGTGCCCTGAGGCAAACACAGGAGGACGTCCCACCACCACCACCACCACCATCAGAGTGTTGGCTACGCTTGTAGATGGCTTTGCACGTCCTCAGATCCATTCAGTGTGATTTAGCAGAAATTGGTAAGCCTTGCTCAAAATAGTGAAATGATGAAAGCAAGATTATTACACTTTAGTCCGTGTAGCCAGGACTCATGATTTTTTCCTTCATTTCCAGTAAGGAAGCAAAAGAAAACTCACACGGTGATTTATTAGAGAAACAATGTCATGAAACCAGATACCAAAGATACTGACTGCCTGAGTTAGCCACGTCTATGCCCAGAGAGCTGGTTACTGTTTAGAGAGGTGTGTGCTGGAGGGAAGGCACTAGATTTATACTCCAAAGACCTGAGTTTCCTGCCCACGGTGGCCTCTGACGCTTCAGCCTCTTCATCTGTAAAAGGGCAGTGAGGCTGCCTATCTCACTGGGTGGTTGTGAGAAACTACTGAGTTAATATACACGAAAGTCCATCTGGAGAAGATGATGTGCTAAATGAGTGCCCCCATGGCAAATATTTGAAACGCATTGAGACACAGTTTGAGTTTCTAAACATCTTGCTGTTAGGTGGGTTTGCTTCTCAGCGTAAAATGTCCATCATAATAATCTGAGAAATGCTATCACCTTGAGCATGAACAATTACTACTTCCACATTTGCTATACATTTTCTTTCTAGACAAAGAAGAGAGCGTCTATAAGGCAACGAATTGGCCAACGCACTTCCATTGCCATTGTGTTCTACAGCGTTCTTGTTATTGACAAAGTACAGAACAAAGACAAAGGACTTTATACTTGCCATGTGAAGAGTGGCCCGTCATTCAGATCTGTTAACACCTCAGTGCATGTATATGGTAAGGCACTCGTGCTCTGCTTTCTATCATCGTGGATTTGGGGCGGGATCTGTAAAAAATTTTTTTTTGGCCAAGAGGTACTCTATCATGAATGATACAACTTGATTCCCCCCCTCCCGCTGCCAAAAAGCAAAGCGCATTAAGTGTTGTTTAATACTTTCGAATTAGAGCATCTTTTCCTTGCCAGCTTATTGTGGTGAATAATTCAGTTAGATCATATTAAATTCTTTTTTTAGTATTCCATATAAACAAGACAGAAAAATATGACAGATTTACCTTCATTTCTCAGGTGCTGCTGTGAGTTAGAGAAAAATGTGGTGGGATAAGTTATTTAGAATAGATGTGATTTTATCCCTGGTTTTACCCTGATGAAATCCTAATATTGTTGCTTAATGCCAATAGGCAAATTCTGTAAAGAAAATACTTAAACCTCTTTAGAATCCTTAAAAACCTTATTTATCTTCACTGTTGAAAAGAAAAACGGCGAGGCAGAAACCTGGAACACTCCTGGCAGTGGGCTTAGATATTCTTTTGATTTTCTCCAGTAGGGTTTTTTGTTTGTTTTTGTTTTAATCAGATCATTTGTTTTATGGTGTCTGAAGGAACTTTCTCCCAACATACTCATGTTTCAGAAGTATCTCTACTTTTCTGTGATGCGATACGGATATTTGAGATGTTCCATTCTCTGTGGCTCTGCCTTTGTTTTTCTGTTTTACTCGCAACCCTTTCATTTGAATGTACTTCACCAGTTAGAGTGCTTCTGAATTATTTTATTCAGGGCTCAATATTTGGGCTCACTGATAGGCTTGATCAGAGTTCAGCTCTGTTTGTTTATTGCTTGCACCCTCCTTCTAGGAGGCAGGGGGTTGGGTTGGTGTTGTTCTATTTAGATAAACATGGTCTTTCCTAATCTCTTTATCATTCTCCTTTCAAAGATAAAGCATTCATCACTGTGACGCATCGAAAACAGCACGTGCTGGAGACCACAGCTGGCAAGAGGGCCTACAGGTTATCTGTGAAAGTGAAGGCATTTCCCTCGCCAGAGGTTCTATGGTAGGACCATAATTATTTTCCTATCAGTTTAAGATATGCTTTGTAAGTAGGAAGATGCAGGAGCCCAATTACTGGAATTCCTGAAAAAATATCAAGAGAAATTCCCCCAGACGGTGGTGGAAAGCCAAGAACTGTGTTGATTTCTGGGGCTGGGAGCAAGCAGAGAGGCTGGGCTGGAGGGGAAAGGAAGCTGTCCCAGGATGGGGCAAGAGCTGAGGTGTTTTGAGTGCTCGGTTCATTTCAGCCCTTCCCGTGCTGTGACTAAATTTCTGCATCTCTAAACCTCCCCATGATGTCAACATCCTTTGAATGGAGTATGTTGGGCAATGAGTAGGAAGCGTCTTGAATATGTAACATGCTCTATTAACCCTGAAGAAGTGGGCCCTTGTAATGAGGATAATAATTCTTTTATTATCTGAAAATAATTCTTTTATATACAGCTGGGATGAAAGTTCCAGGCTTGTTGTAAAATTAAACAAACATTAATAGAGACAAGACTTATTCAGTCGCAGGGGTGGAGGAAAGGACCTACTTGAACTAATTAAGTTTTTTTTGGCTCGAAGTTTGCATATTCAGAACCTCCTGAAGCAGGTTCTTTTTGTGTTAGTACAACACCTGATGTAAAACAATGTAATCTGTTTATAATCTGTAGTCATTTTGTTAAATCATTTTTAAATGCCAATATCTTTGGCTCAAACCATTACATTTTAAACAAAGCATACAGTACAAAACCGATTAGGAAAACAGCCCGTACAATATAGAAATGGTGCCATTGTAGAATCACCTCCACCAGACCTTATTTTGCTTTCAATATCATATCATTGCAGTGTTTGTTTTCAGTTTCCTCAAATAGTTAATAGGGAGTTAAAGAGAAAATTAAACTCTGTGCTGTGCTCCTTCATGCCATCACAGTAGAAGAGAGATTTTTTGGTTTTGTTTTATAATGTGTAAAAGGTCCAATAGTAAATTTCCTGTGAGTGTACATAATTCCTTAATAGGCATTTAATCACTCCAGGCTATATATTCCCTCTTTCAAAAGGGTCTGAGAGTATCCCCATCTATTAAACAGTGCTAATTTCTTTAGTAACTAAGCAGCTAGGACCTAAAACACATATACAATAAATCGATCCCTCTTTGAAAACACTGACTTGTTCATGAGAAATAAAGTAAATTAAGATGATATCTGCAGTCATAAAATAGAGCATAGTTATTTCAACTGCTTTGGAACCGAGACCCATTAGTGATGGGTATTTGCTTACAGGACAATGTAACGTTTGTATGGATATGAACTAATACCATTTCCAATATTAAACCTTCATATAGAACACAATAAGCTCCTAACAGATTAAAAAATGCCCAGCTAAAGAACTGTGCGATTTAATGAAATCATAGACTTGTAGCATTAAATCTTTGAGAAACTCTAGAAAATTTGGAGAAACTGAGGCTCACACGGACAAGTCAGGTGCACAGCACAGAGTGGCAGAGCTGGGACAAGCATTAAGGCCTCCTGAATCTCAGTTCTGTATGCAACTGCGTTAGGTATCTAGGCATTGATTCTATATTTAAAGTTAAAAAGAATTTTTTTTTTAAGTTTTGTACCTTTTGTTTGTGAGTTTTGTGCCTTAACTATTCTTCCACAGGGGAAAAATCTTGGTAATCTTGATTTTACTATAGCTTATGAAAGGGACAACTGGTGTGACCATTTATACAACTAATAAGAACTCCACATGAGACCACAATAGGAAAGTCTATTTTTATTTTTATCTGGAGAAGTGATCTAGTTGATCTGACTTACAATGGCCCTTGTATTGCTAATGAAGCCTCATGGAAAACTGAAAAACATCTCGATGGGATCAGCCAGTGCTGCTGGGTGAATACTTAAGTCACGTGGTGACCAGCATCCTTGTGGGTACCTTAAAACCATCGCCTTTCTTTCTTCCTTCAACATACTTTTTCCTCCTTGCCAATAAATGTGAAGTGTTTCTCCATTTAAAAACCACACATGGCTTTACTGAAAAGTTAGTGTCTACATTTGTAAAATGAATGTGGAGGACCAAAGGCTTGGAGCGTATCAACTTGAGCTCACAAATGTAAATGACAGCGTTAAAGTGATATCTGAGAGGCCGTGTGGAATGACTTCCCAATCACACTCTTAACCACAGGTTAAAAGATGGGTTCCCTGCGACTGAGAAATCTCCTCGCTATTTGGTCCATGGCTACTCGTTAATTATCAAAGATGTTGCCGCCGAAGATGCAGGGGATTACACGATCTTGCTGGCCATCAAGCAGTCCAGTGTGTTTAAAAACCTTACCACCACTTTAATTGTAAATGGTAAGTTTGCTGTTCGTACTTTCTTCTGGTTCTGGCAGGGGTGCAGTTCGGGAAAATTTGTAAACCAAAAGTCAATAGAACAACATCAGAGAAAATACACTTTTAAGTAATGATTTTTAAAACCACGTATGCCCCCATCATACCGATTTCATGTCTGCTCGTTATCTTCCGTAAGCAATATGATTTTTTATCATTGTAATCATGACGTACACACCATGGAATCAATTTTTTACTGTTATCAAAACACTTTTATTTATTTTTTTTAAAAAGGCTGTAATGACAACAGATATGTGTTGGTGTCCCCGACATCAAAACCAAGGAGAATGCAGGCCTTCATGTTGTAGACCCAGAGAAAGTCACTGTACAGCTCTTGACCTCTGTCCTGTTCATCTCCCTTCCAGTGAAACCCCAGATCTATGAAAAGGCCGTGTCATCCTTTCCAGACCCAACTCTCTACCCACTGGGCAGCAGACAGACCCTGACTTGTACCATCTATGGTTTACCTCAGCCTACGGTCACGTGGTTCTGGCGTGCTTGTAACCATAGTCATTCCAAAGCAAGGTAAGGACGGTTTGTTTTCTAACTTTCGAATACTTGCTATACCTGGACTCGAGATTCTTTAAGGGACACAGATGGAAGTTTGCAAATGGGATGTGCAGTTACGTTTGGGGCCAAGGCTTTCCCTCCCATGGGAAAAAGTCGGCAATATCTACTTTTCTTCCTTACTCGTTTCTAACCATTTCATAATTTTTCTCTTTAGTTGATAGTTTTAGGAGCACAGGGACAGAATCAAGGTCACCTTGTGAGCCTTTTTTGAAGCTCAGTTGGAACTCCAGTCTTGTTTTCAACTGAGAGCCTCCGGACTTTGGCTAATTCAGCTACAGTGGCTTTCCCATTTCTCATTTTGTGAACATTGGATATGATAGGAGATCTTCCCTGCCCTGGTGATCACTACCCGTCGTAGGTTTTGCTCATGCTCTTCCTTCGTTTCCACCCATTTGCTGCCTCCTGAGAAGTCCTTCCTTACCCTCCAAGGCTTAGCTTTGCCAACTCTTCTGACTGCCTCGTTCAGATTCCTTTCTCCCTCTTCAGTAGGAACCACGCCTCATTTACACCTTGTTACTTTGCTGGGTTTGCATACAGTTGCATACATTTGTTTTATCTCTAAGCCCTGAGCTGACTGAGAGCAGCTCTGTATCTTTAGGGCCCGGCACACACAGTGGTAGAGGCTTACTGTGTATTTGCTGAGTGGATACGTCCCTACCTTCTGGTCATTGTGCAGCATTTCCTTGCATCCTGTTGATGACTGAGTCCTGTTTGCTCTTTTCCCATTTTTGTTTAGTCTAGAGGAATGATGCTAAGGACAGTTCATGAGAGCTAATTTGAAGGACAGGAATAGAGTTGATAAGTGCAACAATCAGATACTATTGAGACCGCCCAAGAACAATCATTATGCCATAATATTTGCTTTGTTGCTTTTAACTCCACTTGTGGAGTGTCGGGAAAGTTGCTATTTAAAAGAAAAAACAAAAACAAAAACAAAATTAGCTTGATAAAAAGTAAGACACAATTCTAGCATAAACAGAAGGGACTGTTTGGTTTTCTGGATTCTTCCTGCCATTTCAGCTCTTCATCTTGTGTTGTAATCTTTTGCTTGAAGTCTTTCATTCTGATAGTGAAAGCTACTGGTGAGTCCTGGGGTTCCCGAGAAGTAGCTGTTTCCACACATGTCCCAATTTCTCATGTGAATGTCATTTCCTAAGAATAGAAATATGGAGAAATTACAAATCTTGACTATCTTCTTTACCACTGTGGATACTTAACCCAAAAGAAAGTGAGATCTACTGAGATTTTGTATGATTTTGCTAATTTAGGGGTAGGCATCCATATTTGCGGATCTATTCCCTTAAGGCCTGGATATTTGTGCTAACCTAACATGCAAATAAGTGAAAAATAACTAAATAATTTAAGTTATTTGGAGAAAAGTGTAAAGTTGAATTTTGGGGAAATAACATAGCCTTTTATGGATGTTTTTAATTTTTGTTTTGACAATAGCAAATCTAAAATTTCAATTCTAGGGACACCTGGGTGGCTCAGTCAGTTTCAGGTTTTGATCTCAGGGTTGTGAGTTTGAGCCCCTCATTGGGCTCCAAGCTGGCCATGGAACCTACTTAAAAAATAAAAAATAAATAAAAATAAAATTTCAATTCTATTTAGGGCAGAGCTAGGAACCCTCTTAGAAAATAGCAATTATGAGTGAGGGAATATAATGTTATAAAGTTGGGTTTGAATAATGCTAATAAAATATGGTTTGGGGAATGAAGTCATTTGAAGTAAAGCTTTGGAGGCATTAGCTCTCTTTTTCTGATTTCTTTGTGGTACATGGGATCCTTCTCCTGTGTCACAGAGTAAGTTTGCCAAGGTCTGGAAAGATGTCTAATTCCTCTTCTCTCAAGACTCAGAGCAGTGCCTCAGATCTTCAGTAAATGTTTGTTGACCATCTGACTTATTCTCTGATCAAGGCATTTTTTTTAACCAATCACAAGACAGATCAGAAATGAAAGCTTTAACTTTTTCAGTGATGCTTCATTAAAACAATATATGTTGTTGCTTGAAATTATCTGCTACAAAATGTGCATATCCATAAGAAGTTTTTTTTTTTTTTTTTCCTAAGTCAACAGACCAAGTAGCTTACGTGTGTCAGGCCCGAATTTGGTGCTTGGTGGTTAAATCAGTACGTTTAACTTAGAAATAGTTCAGAAAGATATACAGGACCTTTGTGAACTAGGAAAATAGAATAATTCTACTTCACCCTGTCAGAGAGATAGGAGCTAAAATTGACAGAGAAATGGAGCCTTCTTTAATTACTAGAAGTTTTCAAATATGTCTTTATATAAATGTATTTTATATACTTAACACCTAGATTCCATTGTAGATAGGAATTTTAGTTAGTGACATTTGAATAAAGGGGAGATCTATTGCATGAATTTTTAAAATTTTATTTTGAGTTACATAGTAACATATTTGCACGGTGGTATCTACGCATGACTGTCAAAAGAGATTAGGTGGTTAATATGTCCATATTACTCGTGAATATATAGAATAGTTCTTGGTATTTAAATTTTAGGCTCTAGTTAAAGGACATATCTATATATGGACACAACCGAAGCATTAGATTAGTTTTGAGGTTTGAATGTATTTGTTTTAAGTAGCTCAAACTTATTAATTGGTTTAATATGGCCAACTGGTTAATGTATCTAAGTTAAAGAGGTTCAGACTTAAATTGCATAGTTTTCTGGAGTCCAGTAAATACATTAAATATATTTGGAAACTGTCAGAACTATTGCTCAACTAGTTTACCTTTGTGGAAAATAAGAACCATAAATAAAATTAACAGAAATTTCCTCCTTTAAAAAAAAAAAAAAAAACTGTGATACACAGCTGAGCTATGTTCTAGCTATGCTTCTGATTCACCTAGAGTTTGTTCTTATAAAACATTAGGAATAAAAGAAAGGAGGAAAAAGGTAGTTACTTTTCAACTCACATTCCTAATGAGCTGAGAGGAAATATGGCAGAATCTTTTCCCCTTTTACTTTTCTGCACATTTGGGTGGTAACATAGCAGGAGAGCTAGAATATTTCTTTTGAATTTTTAATAGCATTAAAATAACTTGTCAATACCAGATGAAGTGGAATTTTGGATTTTTCCTCATCCTTAGCAACTAGCAGAGACTTCTAAATAGATATTCCTAAACTTGTTCCAGGTTAGTGTGGGCATAACCTAGGGAGTATGCATAAGGGTAGTTAAGCTCAGAGTACCTTTCACATGTGTGTAGTTTACAGCTTCTGTTCATATAAAATACAGATGATTACACACACTTCACAGAGACAATATGAGGTTCAAATGAGATCATGTATTTGGGAAGGGTACGGAGTGCCATTGAAAGGCAAGGTTGTGATTACTGCTAGCAGTGGGATAAAATTCTCTAAGGCTCCAAAACTTTTAAGGAACATGCAAAGAATTTTCTGCCTACTATAGAGCTAGTTTCACAACAGTGACAATTTTTAACCTAACCAGCGCTTCTGAGAAATGAACACAAGTTGTGGAAAGTAAAGTGTATTTTGCTGTGCTTGAGAAATAGAAATGGAGTAGGTGTGGGCTGTAGAATTGAGGAAAACATAACACGATTTTTCAGAAGAAGAGAAATGAAGGAAATACAGCTGAGTTAGGCAAAAGCAAAAGCAAGATGACAAAGGCTGTGCAGCGGGGGACTAAAGTAACCATCTCACTCACTCGTTTCCTGTCATGGGAGGAAGTGGTTCTGACCTGTGGGTTGGCAAAGGCCAGAGTGGGGCAGAGTGGGACGTGGGAGAGCTGATTCCTACTGAGGGAGTCCACAGTAGATTCTAGATCTTCACGTCCCCCCTGGATTTTGAAGCACTATGTGGAACTCCTGACCCGCCCACGCAATGAGCGGGTCTTGCTCCCATAGTCCTTTGCCACATATCTCTCTGCCACGGTGCTGGTTCTGTCTCACAGGGAATAGTGTGCATGACGTTGCCCACTGTGTGGAGCTTGGTCTCTAAAGGAAAGAGTAACAATCTTGGACTGGAGGGAAGGGACCCCTCTTTGGGAAATGGAGGACATGGATTTGTGGGGCCCTAGCGGGAAACAGGGAATGGACAGCGTTGGCATGATGCTGGTACTCCAGATCACCAGTTACATTTTTCTCAGGAAGAGTCTGAGATGTTGCAAGATTGCTTTTACTGATGCATGCTTGAGCGCCCAGGAGCCCTGCCAATAACTGACTGGAGAATAGCAGGCCTGGCTGGGTCCTTTGCTCCCGGAGAACAGAGGGGTGGTGAGTGGGCTGAGGCTGGGTCATCCTTCCTGATGCTCGCCGTTAACCGATTAACAGGGCTCCGCTCCCCGTCTGTGCCCAGAGTCTCCCCAGTTGTTTCCGAGGTTGTCTTGTCTTCTTTCTAAAACTAAAGCCTGCTTTTCAAATGTTGAATGTGTCTGGGTCTTTTCTCCAGGGAGGGTGAAGTGGCCTGTGGCCGCTGATTACTGCAGGTTTGTTTTTAGACCGCACGCTCTTTCCATCACAGGCTGCTTTAATTCTCTGTCCCCAGCTAACTGTTGAGGTCACAAATAACACTGATAGATGATAATAGAGTGGCCTTTAGTGAAAGAGGCTGTTAAGTATGTCGAGTTCTTTGTGAAAAATCTCATTTTCTTCATTGGCTTTCTGTGATGACCAATAAAAATACACAGAGAGAAACTTCGGCTACTTCTCTTGCATTCACATTGTTCGCATTTACAAATGCATGTTGCACATCATCAGTGTTCAGCCCAAATATACTGTCACCCGTCTACTTATCGCACCAACCGTGTGCAAAACAAAGATACACACCATTGGCCTTCAGCATGTATGTTTAATGCTATAAGATCAAACATAGCTGGTCGTTACTTATTTTCTCCATACACGTACCTGCAGAATATCTTTTTCCCAGTCTCAGGGATAGAGACCTGGGAAGCAAGGAAGTGGGTTCTATTCTTGGCACAGGCCCTGACTTCTGTGTGACCTTGGCCAGTTATTTAATCCGTGCTTCAATTTCCCCTTCTGTAAATGGTAACTGCCCTGCTTCCCCTCTCCTATAGTACACAGCTATTCATGAGTGAAATGAGAAAATCACTTAAAATGACGTTTTCTTCATTCAAAAAAGCTTGAAATAATTTCCTAGTTGTTGCACACTGATATTTCCCTTCTGCTTCTTACAAATTATAAAGCAATTTGACCTGAGGATTAACTCTGAGGATCAGTGCCAAATTCACTGAAAAAACCAACCTGTGAAAGCTGAATGGTTGTAGAAAAGCCTTACGCGTGTGTAAGTATGTATTCTGTGGTACAGAACTGCCTCAGTAATTATATTGCGAGTAATCACCCATTTAAAAAAAAAAACAACCCTCTGCTCCTGCATTGCTGGTGTCAACCCACATTTTCTTCAGGGCCAAGCTGGACTACCTTTGCTGGTCTTGGTCCAACCCATCCAACCAAAGGCATTATCGTTCTTTGCCCAGTTAGCCCTAAAACCTTGCTTGCTTTATTTGATCTTTCGCCAACGAGCCCCTTCAGAATGCAAAAAATGTCACTGGATTCTCAAGTCATGGCAGGTGAAAGGGGTAGAGTATCCTGTATTACTTTCTTAGCCAAAATGGGGGATTTGCTAGGAAAAACCCGATAGGCGTACGTGGAATTTCAAGGGACTGCTTCCAGAACTCTAAAGCCAGTCAGATCTGGAATGGCAAATAGTTACAGGCTTTAGAAGTTTAATAGGATATAATCATTCCCACCACACAATTTGACATCCCATTTCTGAACACTCTTCATCTGCCCAGCAGTAGAGGACAGGGGATTGGGTCTAGGGAAAGCGGACCATTCCAGGACCAAGTGTGGTTTGCTGGGCTTCTTGGGGGCATGGGGGAGGGGGGGCGAGGTGGCCTACAAAATAAGGGAAGGCAGAGACATCTAGGAACTATGAGAAGGGCTTGCTTAATTGCATCCCTCCATTGTTTACTTCAGCAAATTGGCAAAGAAAGGAAGGCCTGAATCATTAGGGATGTGAGAGGGATGGATCATCTGAGAGAAACGTAATTTTACATACCCCACTGATGCACAAAACTAACAGGACTGAAACGAAACAATTGTTAATGGTAGTTAATTAGAGATGTACTCAAGGACTTAATTGACTGCCAGCATGAATGTCTGTTATTTATTTATTTATTTTGCTGAAACAATTTTATGTTCCATATTCTATCTACAAAATGAGAGTGTTAACAGTGTAAACATTTTTGAAAAAGTCAGCACTTCCTGGGGGCTAAATGTAGGTCAGATGTCAGAGGGAAGCATAATTTAAAAAGACCTCTTCTTTTGGAAATATCACATACTGCGTGTTTTAATATTTATCACATTCCTCCTAAGTGTACATATAATTTGTATCCATGTGTCTCTTGACATACTTTCTGTGCGGGGTACATATGGGTTCAGGGACCCAAAGCAGGCATGCTATCGAGAATTTTAGTTTGCCATACACAAAACCTTGAATCAAAATGGGGACTTTAAAGAAGACTCATTCACCAAAGACCACTTCAGCAGGACTTTGAGCTTGAACAAACAAGCTCAACTCAATCGGGCCATCTTCTTTAGGAGGCTTTCATCACAAGCAGAACGTGAATGTTCCCCTCCTAATGAGAAACTTCTTGCTTTCTGTTATGTAATTGCTGGATGAGGAAGTGCATGCTGCCCAATGTGAATGTTTGGACGAGGGCCCTTATTAATATTTCATACAAAGTCCTGAGAACAGAGCACGAGTTCATGTGCCAAATGCCTGTCTGCCACTTTTCTCTGCTTTGTGAGATTTTCCTCCTTTCCCCATTCCTCATGGTAATACAGCGAGTCTGAGGAATAATTGTTTCTAATGAATTAACTGTCTCCTGTAATTGCTATCAAACATTTCATTATGTGTTTAAATTAAACCAAAAGGCTGAGTCATAGGAATGGTTTTTTTTTAGGGATCTTTTGAGCAAAATTCAGTGTTGCTTCCCAGGATTAGGAATGCCAGAAGGTTCCCAAACACACAGTTTGGGGAGATTCCTTAAAGAAGATTGGCAGAACCTCTCAAATTTTCTTTGGCCTTACTTACAGATTTTTAAAAACGGAATGGGCATTTTCTTACTGAATCTTAGAAACTAATGTCCTAACACAAGAGCATTAGGTAATGGATAAATAGGACCAATCACTTATAAAACATGCACCTGTTCTTGGAAATCTACATTTTAGTTAGACCTCCATTGACTTAGTAGACTGTTTTGTCCTCCCCTCCCCCCATCGCTGGTGTAGCACAAAGAATAAAATCGGTAGACTGTTTCTTGAAATATGAACTCTGGTCTGTGGTTTTAATGTAACCTCACTGCCTTTTTGGGTGAGAAAGTAGAGCCTGGTGCATTGAGAAGAGAGAAAGGATGTAATGGATTTAGACTATGGCCAGATGGTGCCTTATAATGCACTTCAAGTCACTAGAACTTGTTTCTTCATAATTTCTCTCGAAGCTTCGGGGGGTGTCTTGTCACCTTGAATGCCACTTCTACTTAATGATAACAGATGTGGAATTTTCAATCAGTGAGCCCTTTCTAGTGCCAAAGCTGTGTTCACCCCTTTCCATACACTATCCCTAATCTGTACAATATTCCTGAAGGGACATAATTTCCCCATTAGGAAACTGAAGCTCAGAAAGTTATTTCTCAGGTGTCTTCAGATCATGGAATAAGAGAGGCTAAGTAGGTTGGCATTTCAGAAGGTTACTTTTCATTGGTGTCCCACAGGACTCCTCTAAGTGCACCCCCATGGGTTCCCAGAGGAAGGCGCAGAAATCCTTGAGGGGGACAGGTTTGGGGAGTCACCGGCCTAACCCACTGGGTTTACTCGTGTCACCAGTGATCCTGTGGAGTCCACCTGTTAAATTAGTTGCACCAAGGATGGGAGGGGAGAGGAGAAAGAGCAGCTGGGAGAATTCAACTCAGATGTCACAATTACTTTGGGAACTGAGGATGAGCTGCACTGGTTTGGGCCCCAGACCTGCAGGTGGGAATAGACCCTTTGAGGAGGTATCAACCCCAATGGGATGAGCAGGTCTAAATAAGACCAACCTGAGGAGGGTAGCAAGTCATACAGTCAATTTGGCACTTTTACTGTGGTGGCACTGTCCCTCTCTGTGACTTTCTCACCTTGCAGGGGTATTTGATCTCTCGCAGGAAGTCCTGTGCCCTCCTTTGTTGTTCAGGATTATTTTTCTGGATCAGGATTCAGCAAGCACTCAGCCCTCAGGGGGCTCACAAAGCTGTGGATTTTTGCAGGAGGCACAGGAGAACAAAGGAGATGAAGAGTGGGGGGGGGGGGACAAAAGAAAATGAAGGAGAAAGTTTGAGTTTATAGTTGATGAGTAAATGCAACAAGGACATGGACGCCACCGCAGGCCTTGATTTAGTCACTTTGAATGCTTCATTCACTTAGAATTAGGGAATCTTCGAGATTAAGAAGAGCTTGTTTTACAGAGGAGAAACTGGCTCAAAGATAAATAATTAATCCCTCACCTAGCAGCTAGTTAATGGCAAGCCCGGGACTAGACCCAAGTCTCTGATTACCTGTTTATTATTCCCCTTCATTCTTATTTCCACCACAACATTGCCTTGAGTCTCCGTGGGAGGTGCCTGTAATCTGGATGAATAAATGAACCATCATGGTTTCAGTGGATGGTAGGTGGGGACTCCTGCATTTTAGAGGAAACTCTGTGGGGGAAATAAGATCTGAGTCCTAAAGATGATGGGTAGGTACTAGAACGGCAAATGGAAAGGAACATAGATGTGGCAGAGTAACATGGGGACAGGGATGGGTTGAAGAGTTGAAAAGGACATGCGTGAAGAGTAACTTGGCTGATGCCTCAGATTTGGGCTGAGAAAAATTAAAACCAAAAATTGGAAAGGTGGGTATGGACCCGATGTGGAATTTTCAAATGAGGGCTAAATTGTTGAGCCAGTCATTCATTGTACTTCAGCCAGCCTTCCTGGCTGATGCCTGGCTCTTCTGCCATCTACTGCCCATAGGCCCACCCTGTCCCTCGCCCGTGCAGACTGATAGACTTCCACAGCCTCACTGTTGGCAGTCTTACTCCTGTAGCCCATCTTTGGCATGTGTCATGTGCCTTGTGTCCCTGAAACTCTGTCCTGCACGTCTGAAGATCAAAGCCTCAGAATCAAAGAACTTGGATTTTCACTTGAGTTTTTAAAAAAATGATCTGGAGTTGGGGGGTACTTGGGTGGCTCAGTTGGTTAAGCATCTGCCTTCGGCTTGGGTCATGATCCCAGGATCCTGGGATGGAGCCCCAAGTCGGGCTCCATGCTCAGCAGGGAGTCTACTTCTCCCTCTCCTACTGCCCTTACCCCCTGCTCATGTGCGCGAGCTCTTTCTCTCTCTCTCTCAAATAGATAAATACAATCTTTAAAAATAAATAAGTAGATAAAATAAAAGAATTATCTAAGGGCATGTTATCCCATTTCCTGAGGCATTTAATGTTCCATATGCCTTGTCTTCATCATTGAAAACTATGCTACCTTACTGAGAAATATTCTCGTGTGAAAAAGCCTTTGGCTATGTAAGGTGAGGATAACAAGAATTGGTATTTAGAGACTACTTAGAGCCAAACAGAAGATCATGTCTGGAAGAAGACCCTGTGGCCTAGGATTTCTATTTTTCTTTCTTTTATAGCTGAAAATTATTGAGCACTTATCTATAGGACATTAAGTGCTTAATGTGTGCTTTATATATATTGTCTCATTTAATTATTGCAGAACTTCTATGAGGCAGATCCTGGGATTATTACCATTACAGAAAGTTTAAGTTCCTTGTTAGGAAACCAGCCCTGGTTGTGACGTGTCAGAGTTTGGCCTCTTGAGCATCATCTACCAAGCACTTCATTTTCACTACTAGGATTGTCTCTGTAACAACTACTTCGACCTTAAGTTGAGTAATTTGGGGGCAAAGGCTCATATCCAGAAAGCAAATATGTTTTGAGAAATATGTTAATGACCATCAAGAAGCAATTTTAAAAGGTGTTAGAATACAGAAAAATCTAGTCTAGGGTTTAAGGTCATGGGCTCTGGAGCCTGAATCCTGTCTCCACCACCTACTACGGTCTACCAGCTTCTGGGTAAAATAAACTACCGTGTGCGTCCGAGTTTCCTGACCTACACAGTAGAGATAGATAATAGCACTGACACTGTAGGTTGTTCAGGGGATTAGATGAGCTAATATATATGAAGTATTTAGCTCCATGGCTGGTGCACTGCAAGCGCTAAGTTTGTTTGCTGGAACCTGTCCAGTATTTTTAGACCACTCTAGGGCTGCCCACTGCAAAGCAGCTTCCCTCTGAGGTGGCGACATGCACACACTGGTATCTGTGAAAGCTGACAATATTCTGACAAAATGATCCATGCTGTTAGGTTAATGTTCTCCCAGAAACATGCTTGCATCTTTATTTTTTTTCCCAAAGATTTATTTATTTGTTTGAGAGGGAGAGAAAGAGAGAAGGGGGGAGGGGCAGAGGGCGAGGGAGAGAGAGTCCCAAGCAGACTCCGCACTGAGCATGGAGCCCATCTTGGGGCTCGATCTCCAGACCCCGAGATCATGACCTGAGCTGAAACCAAGAGTTGGACACTTAACCAACTGAGCCACCCAGCTGCCCCAGTGCTTGCATCTTTAGACAGGTCTTCTGACTACGGTGATTTACTCCAAAGAAATTAAGATGGGACCAGAAAGCATAGAGTTTTCAGATTTTTTTAGGAAATTAGAGGAGCTATAATATCCTCAATCTACTTGCATTCAAATGTTCATTGACCCAAGTCTTGTCCAGTGATGGTAGCATATGGACTCTTGACATCTTACTTGCTTGCACTCAATTATATTCTGACATTTTTCTGATATTTTGATACATGAGCATGTATTTGACTTGTCTCTTCAATAAATGTCTATGTTCCTTAGTAACAGAAGGAACTAAATCTTCTACTTCTCTCAGAGGACATGATTTTACTTCTTAAATGGAATATGTATGAATATATATTTTTTTATTTGAATAAAATGTGCTAATGATTATGATCCAATATTTTTGCCTACCCTTGAGGAAAAGAGAAGACCATTGCTGGTTGGTTTTCTATTTTCCGTTAGACCGGAAGATGCTTCTCCACATGTGAGCATCATTGCCTAAGTTGAAATTGTCCATGACTGTCAGTTGGTCAGATATGGATAATGCTGTGAGGAGTCCGTCCAGGTCCCAGTCAGACCCTCTGTCTCCATTAGTACTCCTCACCGTGACTAGACAGGCGCTGATGGTGGTGACATGGTGCTTCGTTGAAGGGAGATGTGGGAGGTCATTTGAGGGTCAGCAGTGCCCCCTTTTTCAGCACGTTGGAGGTAAATGATGGATGGTGGGTTGACACCTGACACGGGGTTGAATCCACATCTAGTCAGGCCATTGTCAGGATTCACTCTTCTCATCAGATGGTTAACTGAGCAAGAGGTGGGTGTGCTCCTGTGCTGTTTGCCCGGTGGCTGGGCTAGGCCCGGAGGTTATAATGGTGAACAAGACATAGTCCCTGCTCTTAAGTAGCTCTCTATCTAGCGAGATAATAAAAGGACAACTTACATTATCAATCCATCTAGTGTGTGTTGGGCACTGTGCTAGGTACATTACATAAATTAACTCGTTTAGTATCACCCTGATGTTTACCATCATTGACAGCAAAAGACTCTTCTGTCAATTATTTCTCTTCTGTTGGTCTTTTAACTCCTGTAATAAAACTAGTAAGACGTGGTAACACGGGGTTACTTCTTTCGAGTTGGCAGTGTTAAGAACACATTCATTTCCCAAAGAATTTGAGGCGGTTCACAAAGAGTACAATAAATAATTTAGCAACTCTGAATGAAAGGAGAAAATGCGGTAAGGCTAGTACAGAGATATGGCTCATATGCTTTTACTTTCTAGTTGTCGAGAGAGAGAAAGAGAAATGAAATAGATGTTTGCAAGATGAAGGGGCCCATCAGATAAAAACAAACCAAAAGATGTACAGCCTTTCAGGGAACTGAAATCCGAGAAAAATGCTTTCTCCTGTCATAATCCTTGGGATGTGGTGTACACAAACTCCTCAGTCACATTTCCACTACAGTGACTGTCACAGGACTGGAAATCATCACATCCCTTAGTGTTGATCATCGGCCTAACACCAAAGCAGAATTTATCAAAAGTGAAATGATCCAGGGCGCTTGGGCAGCTCAGTGGGTTAAGCGTCCAACTCTTGATTTTGGCTCAGGTCATGATCTCAGGGTTGTGAGACTGAGCCTGGCAGTGCGCTCCGCACTTAGCACAGAGTCAGCTTGAGATTTCCTCTCCCTCTGCCCCTCCCCCTGCTTGCGTGCGTTCTCCCTCTCCCAAATAAATAAATCTTTAAAAAAAGTTCTATTTCAGAACTATTCAAAGGATTGAAAAGACTATGATTTTCTGTGACTATGATTCTCACAGTTGGGATTTTGCTGTCCAGGCTTTCAGAACTAGGAAGTTGTAAAACTATGATTTGAACTCAGGTCAGACTAGGTCTAGGTTCTGTGTTTCTAATGCTAAATTGTGATTGACCACCTCCTAGCCCTGAAGGCTCTCTGGACATTTCAGCCTTGACAGCTATATAGTTAAGTCATGTGCTCTCTTCCTTTCCATGAGAACAAAATGTAACCATAGCTTGAAATATTTAGAGGTAACACCTTAAGACTCCTTGAATGGGTTTAAGGATATTATTTGTAGCTCCTCTTGAGATTTTCCTGAAGAATTCTTATATGTCAAACCACCCTTCCTCAGCTGACCTATCTTTCACTTAGAAGAAAAAATGAATGAACAAAATAGGTGTTCTTGTGAAGACCCACATCTAGGTGTGGCCAAGTAAGTATCCACCCTTAGTCACCCCGGTAATAGGGTTGCAAGGATGCCTTGGCCCTTGGCTCAGATTCTGTGCAAGAGAGAGGGGCAGAGTCAGGGGTAGCTTGGAGCTCTTGGTGGGAGCAAGCAGGGAGAGAGGAGGCCTTGTTCTGAGTGTGAATGGACCGCGAGACCCTGGAGGACAGGAAGCAGCGCAGGCCAAGAGGCTCACGGAAAAGCTCTTATCGAAACAGAGGTGGCCCGGGTGCTGGATCACCTCCACCATTGTCCAGGGAGCTGACCCAGAGCCTTCAATCCCCGAAAAGGCTTCTCCACTCCCCCCTCTCCATTCAGACAAGAAGTAGTTTTCAGTATGGGCTCCAAGGCGTCACAAGGTCTGTCCGTGCGCAAGAGAGTCACTTGTCCAGAATCCCCTTGGTGTGACCCTGTGACCACCCCGAAGGCCCAGGCCCTTTTCCTGGAGCAGAAGGAGCAGGAACCATTCTGTCTAAACACTCCTTCCACCTCCACACCTTTTTCTGCCAGTGTCCCCTCCCCTATATTGTTTTATTTGTTTTGAGAGAACGTGAGAGGAGGGGACTGGAGAGTGTTTGCAGATTATATTAATCTGAAGGCTCAGACCCACTATCCCTAACGTTTTGACACAACAGCCACATAGCAGAGGAAAGTTTACCTCAGGCCCTTCTCCAGGCCGGCGGGCCATAGTGGGGGACCAGCCCCGGCCGTGCCCTCTGGCAGGCTGCCAGCTGGTCCTTTTTTTTTTTTTCCTTTCTAGTTTTTTTAAAGACATTTTACAGCCTCGACTTGGTCTTTATTACTGCTCTACCCCTTTGTTTCGTAACTTGAAATGATTCAATATTCTGTACAAACAGATTCTAATCAGAGTTAGCACGTGCAGTCACATCCCATTAAACAGATAAGCAGAGTCCACACCAAAAGTCCTCAGATTTCATCATCCAAAAAAGAAAAAGAGGGAGAGGGAGGTTATTCTCTGTCTTGAGACTTTGTAGGGCTTTCTAGAGCCTCTTTTCCAGCTAAATGTGCTTTCATTCTAAATCGATATATACATTCATTCCTGGGCATGGCTCAGGCTCACATAGGCAGCCACTGGGTATTGGGTGCTCGGCTCACCACGGTGCACCCCCACCCCCACCCCAGAGGTCCTCTTTAAAGTCTGCTTGCCTGCTACAACTGTATAGGAATTCACAATAAAACAAGGCCGCTTCATCCCAGAACATGTGCAGGGATTGCGCAGACACAAGTAAGTTATAGGGAAAGACAAGGATTGTGATAAAAGTTGGATTTGATATTTCGCTGCAAGATTTTTTTAAATGATAAACTTCATCAGCCAGTAGGAGCCTAAGAGTTCCTATAATTTTAGCATCAAGACATTTTGATGATCAAAACAAACCAGAATTTATGTCAAAAATGTAGTTATAAAATATGCCTCTGCCCTTTCCCCCTCCACCAAAGGACTGGGTGCTACTTCTCCTCTTGAAAGCTAATTTTTCACTTTCTCTTGGTGTCTGACTTTGTACCAGTTTGATTCAGAGGACCACAGAGTTTTCCTCTAACCTGTGACTCTGAGCCAGATTCACCCTGTGAAGGATGGTGATAAAGGTTTGGGGAGGTTCCCAGGGAACAGAATTCATCCTGTGTGATGGGCTGAGTTCTGGCGTGGTGGAAAGAGTGGAGTATATCTGGGTTCTGATCCTAGGTCTGCTACTTTCTCTGTGAGTCTGAGCAAAGCATTTGGTTTTTCTGAGTCTTGGTTTCCTTCGTTGTAAAATGATTTTTGAAATGGGCATTATAATGCCTGCTTCACCGAAGGGGGACTGTGAGAACTGGTTGGACTGTGAGAATTAAATGTGTATAGCCTCCCCAACCCAGGCCTGACACATTAGTAGCAGCTCAGTAACAGCCAGTTTCCCTTCAGCCAACCAAGAGTCAGGATTTAGCAGAACAGAAATGTTGAAAGAAAGATCAGCTTAATATCATTTATTTATCAAGGGATGAAAGGCGAGCCAAAAAAAAAAAAAAAATCTCTTTATCTTGAGATTCAGGCTATGGAGTAGACCGTCTAGAATTTGCTAGAAATCAATCAAGAAATGAGAAGTCCTACTGGGTATCTCCAGGAGGCGTGGGTATCATAACAGGCACTAAACAGATGGTCAGTTTCTAGAAAGGCTCAGTGAAGTGCTGAACCGTTCTGAGAAGGCCACTTCAAAGAATACACAGATACTAACCATCAATGACTAAAGCTCACCCAGCTGGATGCTTCCTTCTGATTCCACCAGATGCAACCATCCACCCTCTAAAGAAAAGAAAGTGTGAGCTCTGCATTTGAGGGAGGGGGAGGGGACAGGAAGGCAGGAGGAATGAACAAAGTCTGAAAATCAGAATTGTTCAAAGCCAGCACTAAGAAAAAGCACAGGTGAACACCAAAGGGTACCTTTGGGTGCACTCTGCCTGGCATTTCCTGTAAAGGCGATCCAAAGGATTTATGAAGGTGAGTGGGAACTGGGTTCAGGGACTGGGATGACAAAGGGAGCCCTAATTTAAACTGTAATTCTGCAGTGTGCACACTTTGAGCGCTTAATACATTTTGGTGTGTGATAAGAGTTGTTTGCCATATTTTGGAAGGAAGCTTTATTGCAGAAAGGTCTTAAAAAAAAAAAAAAGATTAAATCCCCAGTGCAGTAATAGAATTAGGGTAGTGAATGTTGGAGAAGCCTTTTCTTCCTACATACAAAGAAGCACTGAAGTATAATAATCTCTCGGTATGTGAGGATACGACGTGGATGTTATGTTGCATGTGGGGTAAGGGTTAAGTGCACAGATTCTGGAATGAGCTAGCACTGATAACAAATTCTGCCTCTGCCATTTATTAGCTGTTTAACCTTGGGTAATTTACTTAACCTCTCTAATCTTCAATTTCCCCATCCCTTAAAGGGGGGGATGATAGAAACTACTTTTTAGGTTGTTGTGTGGATTAATGAGATAGAGTATATGAATCACTTAGCACGGTGCTTAGCATGTAGAAAATACCCTTATTATAATAGAGTATAATATTGCATGGTGTAGATTACAATTATTATAGCCCATGGCTGGTTAGCTTGCCTGTTAGGACTGGCAGTTGAGATTGTAGGTTTGACCTCAGTGTTGGCTTTGCCTTTGTCTGTGGCCCCAGACTGCCTTCATCTGTCTTTGGTCACAGAGGAGACAAATATTTACGACTGTGAAGGGACTAGGGCAAATCCATCACGACTACAGGAAAAATCAACCCAAAGCTTGCAGGTCTGTAATGTCACCTACCTCAATGGAGGGTGGTGTTTTCGCATTACGTGTGGAGAGCCGCCGCCTGGTTACTTAGACCAGGTGGGAGAGCCCCACAGACGGCTCCTACCTGGAGTTAGACAGACTGACATGTCACACGTAAGGTCTCAGCTCCATGTGTTGGATATACACTTGGCTGTTTTAACTTATTTATTATCAATCTCTGGTCCCAAACTAATTTGTTTCAACTCCACAATTGATGAGATGACATGGAGTACACCCTTACCCCGGAAATTTTTTGCGTCTCAATGGTTATAAATACCTCGGTGCTATTGTATTTGTCGTGCTGTATGCAAATGGAGGTAGGAGTCCGAAAGCTCATTAGGCGAGGGACAGAGGCTTGGAGCTTGGAGAGGACCGTGTGGAGCTGAAGCTGATAACAGTGGCCTTGTCCAGAATAGTGCCTGGGAGCTTTCTTATCTCCCTTTGGCAGGAGGTGCTGTGGGCTTCCTGTGCGAAATCAGGAGTGAACGCTGCTTTCCTCTTGTTGTTCGGCTTCCTCCCCCCTCAAGACGGTTCCCAGCACAGTGATTATCTTTGCATCTTCAAACATGGCACAATCTACTTCCTTAAGAGCTTGATGTATTCTTAAGGCTTAGGCAAATTCCCCTCCCCCTAAATCTCTTTTCAAGTGCTGTTATATAGTCAGGCTCCTAAATGACATTCTATTTTTATGGTTCCAATTACAAAGAGGGAAAAAGAAAAAAAACAAAAAACAAAAACCAGTCCCCAAATTAGAAAATGGCCACAAAATCTGTCCTTTGCACTGGGAGGACCTTGCCGTGAGTCTAGCCTATGGTTTCCATAGGGCTTGTGCCGCCAGCAGCCGCCTCTGGGGGCAGGGGTGGGGGTCAGAGGTTGACAGCCCCGCGTGAACTTGGGCAGCAGACTGCACTTCCCTTGGGAAATGCCTAGACTCGCTGTACTCGAACATATTTCTTTGCCTTTCCTGAAGATCAAGAGTATGCAATTAAGATCTCTGTCTGAGGCATCCGTTTATCTTTTTCACTTCTTTGGGGGGAAAAGAATGAAATTAAAAGCTTCTTTTCCAGATACAAGAGAATATCAGCTGTTTGACGGCACAATGCCAAGTACACACGCACGTATCCAATACAGGTGTGCACGTGTGTAATAAACCCCATCTACATGTAAGGCATACGTGCGTTGGCTGTACTCATATGTGTCCTGAGCGTGTGTGAGGGACCTGAGGTCAAAAGGCGGTTCAGGGCATGGCTGTAACAGTCCAGAGAACAGACAACGAAAAATAGCAGAATGACAGGATTTCAAAACTATAGCATTACAGTGTTTCAAGTAAAGGAGACAGTATATAATTTCTCTTGGGTTCATTTTCCTCTACTAATCAGTAACAGTTAAAACATTCACTTATTTTACCCGATGACTATAAAGAATACCTAGTAGAAATTGCATAAATTCCTTAAGGAATGGCCTGTCCTTATTATTCTTTCTTATTTAAAATCTTATCATCTAACTGTAAAAGAGAGACATTTTGCCAACATTTGGGGAAATCTGGTATATGGAGTGGGTACAGTTAGGTGTAATAATGGCCTTGTTGTTATCTTAGAAAATGTGCATTCTTTTAGGAATATGCACTGAAGTATGTAGGGCTGACATGACACCTGAGATTTGCTTTAAAATACTTCACAAAAGAGAAAGATGGAAAGAAATAAGGATAGACAAAACAACTGTGGCAAAATCTGGATAACTGTTAAATCTGGGTGATGGGTATATGGGGCTTTATTACACTAGGGCTGTGATTACCAAGATGTTTGAAAATAATGAACAATGAAAACAAATGAAAGCTCTTGCTTTTAGAAACAGCGTATCAGTCCCCCATGCCTGTGTGTATATTATCAGGTGTTCATAGCGTGCCAGTGACACGCTCGGCCCTTGCTGTGACGTGAGGACAGAGTGTATAGTAGATGTGGTCCCCTGGAGCTGCTGGTCCAGTGGGGCCACTTAGAACATGGGGAAAGCTCTGGGGGCAGACATGACAGGGCAGGAGAGGACACCACCCAGGAAGACTCAGTGGTTTAACAGTCTGGAGTCTCTTCTAGCTCAAGGACCATAGAGGGATAATCACAGGACATTTTCCTGGTCTTCACAATCCCATCTATCCTACCTTCTTCCTCAGCTTATTTTATTCTCTCCCTGTCATCTTATGTAAATGATGGCCGCCTTGGCTACCTAAGATCAACCACTCATTCTCTTTGGAAATTGGGCTGTGAAATTCCTCCTGGCTTGAAAATCCCCATAATCTGCCCACGACAAGTACAAATTAGAGCCCTGTAGGTTCTCTGCTCACCACAAATTCTAGGTAGGGAATGGACTATGAATGGCCTTGACTGTTGGACAAGGAAGCTGGGCTTTCTTCAGTATAGTCATTGGAGCTTTGGAAGCAAAAAGGATTCCACTAAAAACCAGAACATTCAGGAGTCTGGGAGCAGTTTTGTGAGTGTTGAGATTAATAACTATTTCCACCAAAATCTGAGTAATAAGCCATATGAAAACAGAAGCTTGCTGATAAGAACGTGTATTTGAGAGAACATGCTAACTTCTCTCTTTAAAATGGTACTCTACTAGCTAGTTGCATATAATAGGAGATCTCATGGACTTTTAGAAACAGAGATCATTTTATAATTAAACACTTTGAGGTCTGAGCAGTTAAAGAGCTTCTCATGATACTCCAAAACTTGGAAAGAAATAGAATTTAATAACTGCTTCATGCTGTGTGTTTCCATATACACTTAATAGCCCTGGAAAAAATTAACTGTATAATGGAATATTCTGATTAAAACCAACCTTTTATAGATGTGAAATGCTATTATTTCCTTGAGGTTTCCATTCATTAACATAACTTCTTTTTTCCCCCATGTGTTTGCATGTTTCCTCCACTAGGAACTGATTAAAATCTAGATATTAAATTTCCTAATTTTTGCATTTTTACTTAGTATTTAATATTTAGAACAGGAAGGGTGTATGGAGATATACTGGTGTGGGTTACTTTCAGAGCAAGCAAAATATATTTTCTATTTTTAAGTTGTGGGGATGAATATGGGGGAAAAAATCTAAGGAAAAGAGGAAAATGTGTTTTGTTATCTTTGTTATCTCAGGACTTAACCAGTGATTTTTATTTCACCTGTCACCATGGGCTGGACCATGCTACAAAGCAATATAGTGATGGCTTGCTTTTTTTAAAAAATAGGTATGACTTTTGCTCCAATAATGAAGAGTCCCTAATCCTGGATCCCGACAGCAACATAGGAAACAGGATTGAGAGCATCACTCAGCGCACGGCAATAATAGAAGGAAAGAATAAGGTATTGTCTGCAAAAATAAGCCCTGGCATATTTATTTTACTTTATTTTCAAGATTTTATTTATTTGAGAGTGAGCGAGAGCACAAGTAGGGGGAGGGGCAAAGAGAGAAGGAGAGAGAGAAGCAGACTTGATCCCAGGACCCCAAGATCATGACCTGAGCTAAAGTCAGATGCTTAGCCAACTGAGCCACCCAGGTGCCCCTGGGATATTTATTTTAAAAACACACACTTGGCTTCCAGTTCTGGGTTTACTAGAACCAGAAGTGATTCAAATGCTCACAACAAAAGTTCAGAGAGAAGACAAGATCAGAGCTATGTCTTCATGGAGAGATACCCTGAGACTGCTTAAACTCTGTTCCGCAGTGGCCCACCAGTTCCAAAGGCATGAGTACTGGGTCCTAATGCAAGAGGGGGAGCGGCCTCCCACATACCAACGGCTTTCAACCCTGGCTGAATATCAGAATACGCCACCAATTATTCTTACGTTTGAATCTCTGGAGTAGAGCCTGGGGTTCATAAAAGTTCCCTGGGAGATTCTAGCACATACCTAGGACTGAGTATCTCTGACATACATAAAGTGGGTAGTCAATAAGCAAAAGCTAGTACAAGACTTAGGTCTAAAATGGAATATTGGCATCTCACAAAATAGATTGTTTTCCCTCTGTCTTCACAAAGGCAAAGCCTAAGTCAGGGTATGCAAACACATTAGAGTATATCAGGATTCCCTGACCTAAGAAATACAAATCAGAAGCACAAGGAGCTATCGCCTGACACCTGTTAGAATGGCCATTATCAAAAAGCCAAGAAATAATGAGTATGGGTGAGGATGTGGAGAAAAGGGAATCTTTGTGCACTATTGGTGGGTTGTAAATTTATACAGCTGTTGTGAAAAACATGGAGGTTTTTGGAGGTTTCTCAAAAAACTAAAAATAGAACCACCCTATAATCTAGCAATTCCACTTTTGGGTGGAAAACAAAGAAAGAAAAAAACAAAAACATTCAAAAATATCTGCACCCTCCTGTTCATAGCAGTACTATTTATAATAACCAAGATATGGAAGCAACTTAAGTGCCCATCGAATGAATGAATGAATGAAGAATGTATGGTATGTATATACATAATGGAATATGACTCAGCCACAAGAAAGAATGAAATCTTGCCATTTGTGACATGGATGGACTTTGAGGGCACTAAGCTAAGAGTAAGAAGTCAGGCAAAGAAAAGACAAATACTGTATGATCTCATTTATATGTGGAATCTAAAAGAAACCAACCCCAAGCTTACAGATTACAGAGCACAGAATGGTGGTTGCCAGAGGCAGGGGTAAGGGTTGTGAAGAATAAGTGAAGGGGGTCAAAAGGCATGAAGTTGCAGTTATAAGATAACTAAGTCCTGGGGATTATTGTACAACATGGTGAATATAGTTAATAATACTGAGTTGTATATTTGAAAGTTTGCTAAGAGAATGGATCTTAGTACTTCTCATCACAAGACAAAAAATTTGCTTAACTATGTATGATGACAGATGTTAAGTGTACTTACGGTGATCGTGTTGCAATATATACAAATATTGAATCATTTATGCTTTCTTACATTTGAAACTAATACAGTGTTATGTATCAATTATACCTCAATTAAAAAAAAAAAAGACTTCTAACAACAACAACAAAAAAAAACAGTTCCCTGACCTAATGAGGATCTAGCACACATCTTTGCTGGTACGCTTTTTGGTATTAAAAAATTTTTATTGAGGTGTGATTGACATACAAAAAGCTGTACAAATTTAATGTGTACAGTTTAATAATGACTTTGGAGATAAATATACACCCACGAAACCATCAATACAGTCAAAGCTACAAACTTATCCATCGCCTCCAAAAGTTTCCTCCCACTGAATGTAGGAACGTGTGAATGAATCAATGAATTAATGATAACACATAGCAAATGTATACAATGCAGCATTGTTCAGTACAAGCACTACGCTGAACAGTGGATCTCTAGGACTTACTCATCTAGCATCACTGAAACTTTGTACCCTTTGACCAATTTTGGAAGATTCAACTTCTCTAAAAGTGCCAAGAACTGCAAAGGCTCTGAGATTGTACCCTATTTTCAGGCTAACAGGTAGGCCTGTTCCAGTTTTATGTTTTGTGGTTGAAGACCTGCTACTCGCGGGTCAGATACAAGGACTTTATTACTCACAGCAAATCTCGTGGGCTTCATGTTAGCACTGGTCCTCTTGCCCCCGAGTGCCTGGGTAGAAACTGTGCAGGCAGTGGATTTGCAGAGCAGCTGAGGGACCCTGAACTTTGGGAACCCATATTTTTTTTTTTTTTTTTAAAGATTTTATTTATTTGACAGAGAAAGACATAGCGAGAGAGGGAACACAAGCAGGGGGAGTGGGAGAGGGAGAAGCAGGCTCCCCACTGAGCAGGGAGCCCAATGTGGGGCTCGATCCCAGGACCCTGGGATCATGACCTGAGCTGAAGGCAGACGCTTAACTGACTGAGCCACCCAGGCGCCCCGGGAACCCATATTTTTTAGAGTGGGTGGCCTTTGCTGTCCCCTCTTGCATACCATTCCTTCGCTGTTCCCCTGGCCTCCGCTGAACCTCAGCAATAGCAGATACCTTATGAACTGGGCACATCTCATGGACCTCAGACTTTTCTTTGGTTGAATTCAGGAAAAATACACTTTAAAATCGGCTATTACCAGGCACAGGGGTAGTGATGCTTTAAAAAGTAAAAACCTATCAACCCCTTGCCAAAATGTCTATTTATACATGCATATCTTGACTCAGAGTGGCTCGTTAGTATGGGTGCTGTCTGCTTGAGTGTGGTTATGCTTGTGTTATCTGTGTATTCAGCTGTATTTTTTGCATTTGAAGGCAACAAAGTAGATAGCATCATTCCCCCCACTCCTCCAAAAGATGGAGCTAATAATACTTGTCCTCCCTCATTTGCCCGTTCTTATAAACATGATTGTCATGTATGCCCTAATGCAGTTCCCAAGTTGATTGTGATCGTATACAATGAAGACTGTTTGTTCAATAATTGTCTGCATTGAAAAGCTTTTAATACTTTTAACAAAGTTGTTATCTATGTATATCATGTATCTGTGGCATATCCTCTTAGAAGCTGTAACAGTAATAGATTCTCATTCTTCATTTCAAGGCCTAAATTTAGAAGCATTTACTACTTTTACAATTTGGGCATCTATTAGTTTATCTCTGTGTATGTAGGAAAAAAATTTATGATGATGACAGATGGGAGTTTTGCTATTTCAGAATTATTTGTGCTGGTCTTTCCTTTACAATTAAAACTGCTTCTCTTTTCTGTCCATTTTTAGGAAGTATATTAAAGTCCCAGCTTAGACTCTAATGACCGTTTTAACTACAGTCACATAGTTAGCCCGCACGGTGACACCCCCCACAGATTAGGGGAATAGAGGTCCCACTGGAGCCCCCGTTAGATTCTAGGGATTTCCTTTTTTTTTCTTTGTTTTTTGTTTGTTTGTTTGTTTAACTCAGAAGGGTGCAGAGAACAATAAAATTTAGTTTCCTCATTGGCAAGTTTTGGCCTAGATCTGTGAAAAATGAGTCATCAATTGGAGTTGCTAATAGCAAATGCGGAGTTTTAGTATTCTTTAATGGAGTTGCCAGACTCTTGGGTTTGTAGCTACGGAGTAGGAAGTAGAGGGAACCCGGTGTTAGAAAAAACACTCAGGAAATACATATTACAGCATTCATTCTCTGAGGCTGGAGAATTGTGACAATTTTAATGTTTTAGCAGTGTTTCCATTGAAACCATTTGGAGGTTACCTTGAGAAGGGTTACCATACAAGACTGATCCATGACAGTGACCTTAAAACTAACGACAGAATTACAGTTTGTGTCTCATTTCCCACACTCCTCAAGTTTTTCGAATTCTCACGTTCTCTTTTCCCATCACTTGGCTCAAATGTGCCACCTGAGGTTAATTTTAGATTCTTCCATGACCTTTATATATCTACTTTTATGTCTCCCTGACACACTTGAAAGGAAACGATATTAGAAACATCCCGAGATTAAGATCACGGGTCCATATTTAGACCTCTTAAAACTAGTTCTGGAAATTAGGCTGAATTACACATCATCCCATCAAAATATTCTCACCCATGAGGTTGCAACCTCATTGTGGTAGGGAATTACTAATGTGTAGGGAAAGGGAAGGAAGGAAGGGGTATGAATAACTTCCCAACTTACAGTACCTGACGACAGATTTCATCAGCATTCTTGGGTCATACAAAAGAACCCAGAGAATGACTTTAAGGCTCTATTTCTAATATCTAAATCCTTGAGGTGCTGGCAGGGCAAGTCAAGGCACCCCCAAAGTGTATGTTCAGAGCTAAAAAACAATTATGGCAAATGAAAACTAATTATAGAATGAAGACAAGCAGACATCCTTGAGAATTTCTTTTGGTGCACCTTCTAAATGATAATTTCAAACACATGTAACTACTCAAATTCTTGGCACTTCCTCTTTTAAAGTATTAAGTTAATATTTGGTGTTCCCACTGTTAGGCTATTTTCATCTTTTCCCCCTTTGAAACAATAGTATTTGGTTACGAGCACTGGGGAATGGATTTGTCCCTTTTACTCAGAAGACTTCTGCGTTTAGACTTGCTGTCCTAAGAGAAGTTGTCTCTTGTGCAGAAAAACCACACTCACCCACAACTCACAGTTGAGCTCCTTTTTCTGACCCTATAATGTTTATACTTCAATTATCAAATAAATATCTTTTGTTTGTCATGAAAACATGTTTTAGTTTCTAAGTTAAAAAATATATTCTCTGGAAAAAGTGCTCTAGAAATCAGATAATTTTTAATAAAGTTGATCATAGGATATTCATTTCATCTTATTTTTACATTTCCTTCCTTAATTATAGCTTTTTCATTCATCGGTCATATTCTCAAACCTTGTAACAATGTATCAGTTGAAAAATAGCTTGCAGCTTATGTGAAATAATAACAGAGAAACTAGTATTTCTGTACATAGTAGCATTTTAGCTTATGTGACCCATCTCTGCCAATTTAAGGATGTATTCTTAAGGAAGAACTCAATTCAAAGACTAGATGGAACTCTACCAATAGATCTGTGCCATTCGATCTAAAGAGTTTTAAGGCAAGAAGCAGTTTCATGTAGAGATCATGGGTAATATACCTACCTCACAGGGCTATAGGGAGGAGGAAATTAAAGTCCCAGCTTAGAGTATAATGAGTCTTTTACCTACAGTCGCATAGTTAGCCTGCCCAGCGACAGGCTAGATATCGCCTCACGTGCCATCTGGCACACAGCAAGGGCTACATAAAGGCACCCAGAAACAAAGAAATAATGTAAACTCCCATCAATGTCATTTTCTCGTCCAATTTTAATAGCAACTTGGGAGAGGTGAGTTCTGGAGCAGGCTTGCCTATAGGTAAGCTCTTGGTTTGGGAAGGGGTCATTCAAGCAAAATAAGAGATTCAAATATTCGTATCTCCATGGTGCATCCTGTGGCCTGGATTCCTTTCAGTTCTAGGTGTCTCAATTTCATTCTCTGATTATACAAAAGTTCTGAGCTCTCCCGACTGTTTATTGGAATCATCCCCCGATTGCCTGCACAAATCTTAACTGTGACAAATGTGCCACATCTGAATTTCCTTCCCCTTGCCACGGAGCCCAGTTCTGGTGCTTACTTGCTTTGAGTCCAGTGAAATCAATATAATTTTAATAGAAACACAGACGCAACTTTCAGATTCAGGCAGTAGCTGTCCCTCATATCAAACATCCTCAGGACAAACAGAAATGAGTTTCTCACTTATTTACTGAGCAGCAAATCAAAGAATGTAGATAAGACTCTGCTGAGGCCCCCGAGGATAAACATTTGAGAGCTGACGTCATAAGGAAAGCTGTGCTTGAGCTGGGGGGGGGGGGGGGGGGTTTATTGGTGTCCCCTGGGTCTGAACTTGTTGCATACTGCTTCCAAGCATCTGAGCCCAAGTTTGCAGAGACCAAATAAAGAAGTCAGTGTCTGACTTGATGGTCTGAATTGTCCCAGCGGTCACGAGCTAACACTTCCTTTCACACTGCTACCTACAAGCTTCACTTCTAATTACTGCCATTTTCTTCCATGGCTCTTAAATGGTGGGTGCAGTAATTAAAAGAAATATCCTGGCTAGAATTTCCTTGTATTTCCCACCTCTTCTGAAGATTATTAATTCGCATAGGGAAAGAGACACGTGAGCTCTTTTCATGATCTCCTCTACTGGCCATTTGCCTCCATGTGAGTGTTTCTCTGCAAAAGAGAGAATAATACGTATTTGATCTTCAAGCAGGGAAATTATCTGTCACCTTAAAGTAATCCTCCAAGGACTATTCAAGGTTAAGAATAGGGGTTTTGTCACATTCATCTCTGTTTCCCCTACAACATCTGCACCATGCCTTGATAAACGCTCAATAAATGTCTGCTAAGTTGAATGAAAATTGCCACATATTGCAGACACTTTCATTTCCAGTAATTTCAATAATTCACAGAGGATATATGAGGAGATGTAATTAAACAGATCCAAGAAACAGAAGAGGAGACATCATGTAATATACACTATACCATAGTGAAAATTACAGAGAATCTGGAGCAATAAGCTTGCTGGCTGAAAAAACGAGGAGTATATTTTTACTGAAAAATAATTTATTGGCTGGGATATGAGAACATAAGTGCTTAATTAGCCCATTACTTAGCAACTCAGAAGAATGCTGGGACCCTTTGTAGAATCGGGGTTCATCATCTTAGAAAGCCGACTGTCACATTTCCACCTATATATTACATTAGCCTGTAAGTCACTTGACCTAATTCTACTTCAGCTAGGACACTCCATTCTGTCTGGAAGCATCAGCAAGCCTCTCTGATTTCAAAGCCAATGACCAGTCATTTGTGTTCTAAGAGATAAGCTGCAACAATTTATAAGTAACTGGATACACTAAAAAAAAAATACTAGAAACTTAACTTCCCTTTTCATTTGTTCCATAGAAAGGATGCATTACAATTTTGCAAGGCTGGGTTAGATTTTAAAACTCTCAACAACTGGTTCCATTTTACTAATTTTTATCTTTAAAAGAAGACAGCAGAGTCTTTATGCTGTACAAATTTGTGTTTCATTACTCTGTGAGACATCACAGTTTAGAAAGCGCTTTCCAGCTCACACAAATGTGACCACTAGTGTTTCTTCAAGGGTTCATGTGTCAAATAGCAGCACGAAAATCCCGTGAAACGATATTGTATTCACAGTTTATGTCTTCGTATTCTAGATTGGGGGTTGGCAGACTGAGAAATTAGGTCATTTATAAACACACAGGACAGCCTTAGAGAGCTTTCCAGAGCTTCTGCACCTTGGGGGCTGCAGAGCTCCATTCTTTGAGTACATAAAAGAAATGGTTTGGCCAACCTTTCTCTTCTGTCCTTGCTCACTTAACACGCCCATTACAGAAGCAAACAGCAAAGAAACCTCCTGTTACCAAATGGCATCCATAGTCTCAGGTCATCCAAACAAAAGGGAAGGTCTCAGCCTCACCTGTTCCTCTCATTGACGTGGAACTGACCACCTCATAGAGTAGGACGTGCAGTCCCGCATCTCAGCTTCAGGTCTGTAATTGTTACGCCAGCAGCACGAGATAAATAAGCCTGAAACCCTCATACGAGTCGGATGTCATAGCCCCCGGTCTCCTGAGGACCTGCTTTCCTGTTATTTTTCCATTCTTGCTGGGGCTCCGCAAAGGGAGAGCCTTCTGGTAACCACCGTGCGCGCAGTACTAGTCTTGTCGAATGAATGGAGTAGCTGAATCACTTCAACCTTTAGAAGAATCTTAGGGATGTTCAAATAGCTCTTTGCTCTAGCTAAAGCTTCCTTTTTTCTTTTACAGACGGCTAGCACCTTGGTTGTGGCTGACTCTAGAATTTCTGGAATCTACAGTTGCATGGCTTCCAATAAAGTAGGATCTGTGGAAAGAAACATAAGCTTTTATATCACAGGTAAGCCGTATATCCTATACTCACAAAGATAGCCTGGTGACCTCGCTGTCCTTTCAGTTCTGTTTGTTCTTAGTGTACTTTTGGCTTGAGGGATTTTTATTTTTAAAAACTTCCGTAGAATTGTTAAACTTTGAGCACCTTCATCCTTGCTCTCAGGAATAGGATTCTGCAACATCACTGGATCTCTGAACAAGTTCTTTCTCTGAGTTCCCTTTTAGAGCTATGTGTGTACATCTCCCTCCTAGGCTGGATCGTGAATTTAGGATCTTGTCATGTTCATTTTTGAACTCCTTTCAATACCTGGCACAGGGTCTGGTACATAGAAGTTGTTCAGTAACAATCAAGGACACCAAAGCTATGATGATAGGTTTTTGTTTTTGAAGCCGAGAAGCTAATTGTCTCACAACTTAAGTAACTTCTACTTTTGAGGAATGAGACTCTCCTGTAGAAACCTGAAACTGAGTTTGTTGACAGTAATTAATGTGGTTTTTTGGGTAGCATTTACACATTTTTTAGCCTTCAATATGATGGTCTCTGCAAATCTTAAAACTTCCAAGGTACACAAATGGCACTCCCTATGTCCCTCCGCGGGTACGGGAAGGAAGTAAGTAGCTCAAAGTATAAAAACAATTGCCTGGCTCCGCACTCCCCCAATTTTCTGAGGAAACCCGGGCAGTTTGCCAGCTTTCTGGAAACTTTGCACTGCATGGGGCAGGCTGCAGCAGTTGCCTAGAGTTCTCTAGAAAGAAATAGGTAGGTCTGATTCCATGAGACATATGGGTTGTCAGATCACAGGGAGCCTTCCGGCAAGTTAGCCAATCCTCAGAGAAGCTATGTCGTGGGAGATCTCCTGAGGTAGATTCTCACGGAATGTCAGAGCTGAAAGAGACTTGAGAGGCTATTCAGCATGATAGCCCTCGAACTTTGCAAGTCAGGAAATGGGGTTTGGAGAGGTGCAAGGGGACACGCCAGAGCCACCCGAGACCAAGTCAGCCCCTGTCCTCTTCCACTCCTTACAAGGAGTGGAAGGGACATTGTCTCTGCATCCATTCCACGTAGGAAAAGTCCTTTATTTGGAGAAGGATTCAGATAGCAATTTCACACATACTGGTTCTCTAACCAGTCTCGGATGATTTGGACTCATTAGGAACGAAGGTTTGGACTGTCCTTTATATTTGGTTGCAAACAAGTTCCTATCCAAATCCATAGTGACTGTATGTATGACTGAAAGTATAAAAGATTGAGCAGTTCCTGTTCTGAACATTCAACAAGTTTACACAAGCTTAATGAGCACTATTAATTAGAATAGTTCAGCTCTGCACTGAGCACTTGAACAGATTATCAATGAAGCCCTGTCTTTATAGGAAGACAGTTTTAACATAAAAAAGAAGTGTTATCTGTACCCTAATATCAAAAGGCGTATGCAGAAGTAATGTGGCAGATGAATTTACCAACGCTAAGCCGATGCTGTCCAATAGAAATACAAGCCACACATGTAATTTAAAATTTTCTAGCAAAACTACGTTTTTTTAAAAAAATAAAAAGTAAAATTAATTTTTTTTAACCCAGTATATCCAAAATACCATTTCAACATGCAGTGTTTTCAAAGTATTACACTGCATCCGTTTTTACATTTTAAATTAATTGAAATAAAGCTAATTGAATAAAATTCAGTTCTTCAGTCACACTAAGCACATTTTAAGTGCTCAGTAGCCACACGTGGCCAGTGGATACTATACAGAGGAGCTTTAAGCCTCTGAGAAGTAAGGGCCGAGGTCGACCTAGGGGAGGAGGGCATAAAATTTGAACAGGTGAAAAGAAGAGGACAGGCTTGCCTTGACATTTTCAGAGCCCCAATGCAAGAGTGCCAATGGAGGTCCACAAACTATACATCTAACCACGTCACAAGTTCTAAATGAACTTCAGTTATGTTTCATTTAGCTGTTATGTTTCAGCTTCTCATGGACAAATATACCTCCATGATGACCTGAGAGGTGAGGTGCAAATTTAGAACTCTGGGTCTCCTCACAGCTCCACCACAGAACGTGGCAATGGCTGGAAGTACAGAAGGAATGGCCCCCCACCTTCTCCTTCGACTCCTGGCTCTGTCCCACTCCTGCACCCACATGTATGGTCTCCACAGCCCACATATCCAAGCGCTGCCCACACTCCTGACTAACAGTCTTCCCTGAGACCTAGACGTGTGCACACCTACGAGCAGTCTGACCTCAGGAGGACAAACCCAGGGAAGAGGACTTTGACAGTCTGGAAGCAGACTCGGGATCATCTTTACAAGGAATTCTGGGATCCCAAGGACCTCAAGCAAGATATGGAAGTGGGGGTGGCATGCTTTCTTGACCCCCCAGACTCTATATTGTGAGGAGGGGGACAGCCGGAGTAGAGCCATCTAAAGGCCCAGAACAGGGACCCCTCTTGCCTGGGTCTGAAGGCAGTACTGGAAAAGGAGGTACCAAGAGTAGAGGGGGATGTTGTGCTCATTTCCTTATTATTCAGAGTCCCCAAGAAAGATGAACTGATACCCAGCCTTAACTGCAGCACCAATATCTAGCCTACCCCACTGAGCTCGGCATTACTGCGTGTCTGTGTGTGGCTATCTTACTGACAAAGCTGATCACCTGTTCAATGCAGACAGATTCCCTCCTACCACATTATACAATGTATAACCATGGAATGGTTGAAAGCTTTTCTAGATCTCAAGGCTTGTCCATAGAAAGGAGCTATGAGAATTCAATTCAGACGTACATACTTGAGGCTCACAATGCTTTTCCTCTAGAAATTCAGGAGTTTTAATCTTACCCTGAAATGGAATATAATTGCTCTGAATTCTTTCCTACCAATCCTGAAAAGTTCTAGTTTTTGGTAATCATAGATTAATTTGCTTACATTAATTATTTTTTTAACTAATTACTACCTTTTTCTTACTTAAATCTTTGTCACGAGATTTATTCTCACTGGAGATAAAACTGGATACTCTTAGGAATGTTGCTCCTTACACGTGTATTTTCTGAAAAGTGAATGTACGTTTACTCAGTGTTTATGCTTGACTGCGTGCCAGGACTGTTTTAAAAGATCCAAAGTTTAACTCCTCTAAATCAAAAGATCTGGATTTGTCATGCATGTTGCCCCTTCCTTAAAATATAATAACAACTCACACAGGTTGTCTTCCAAACTGATGAAAACAAGTTAGCTGTGGCCTTTAGAATTCTCCACTGCTTCTACTCTAAACTTTGGCATTCACTTGTACATGGTATCTACTTGAAACAAGCAAAACTTTCTAGTAACCACTCACCTCTTAGAGAATGTTATTTCTGATCTTCAGTAGAACGAAAGCCTTCTTTATTACCACCTGACAAATGAGACACCGCTCAGCGTGTTAATTTCTGTGCTTGTTTCATGAACTTAGTTCACGTTTGATCCAACCAAGTCAATATGCGCCCCCCCAAATATGCACCTGTGTCAGTGATTACTCTTTGCACCTAACCCTAAATTGAGTCTCTCTTCTGACCAAAGATTGCTTCTTCTCCACGATACCTCATAAGATGCTGCGGATGTGCTATGCGTCATAGGGGATGAGTGTTAGTAGGTGCCGATGAGGATTGTGCTAAATCTGCCACAGATACTTAAGTGTGGGAAGATTTCTTACTTTTGCTTTGTTAGAAGGCAATTCTTTGGGTCTGTTTTTGTACTCAGGCTAAAAAAAAAAAAAAATCCACATGAATTAAAAGGAAAAATCCCTCTGGATTCATTAACTAGTGTTAGGACATTTTATTTATCATCTTCTGTGGCTCAAAAGGGAAGGCCAAAGGAGTTATCCTGAGAAATGGACAATCATTTCTAAGAGGCTGTCTGGTAACATGAACCAAACTAACTTCACTAACAGTGTCCCCCATATGAGCAGCAGACCTCAGAACCTAGTTGGTTCTTTTCTTTTCCTGTGTGTGTGTGTTTGCTGTTTGCGGGCACTCCGCATGACTATGGGTGTGTTAGCAATTACCAAGGGTGAAACAGGAACAGCACACTGCCTTATCTCCCTGGTTTCCCAGTGTCACTAAATGCACTTTATTTTGAGATTCCTGGTGGTGCTTGGCAAAGATAAACAAAATCTTCCATCAGGAAACCTGTGAGCTATTTCCACAGGAAGTTTCAAATCACTAAAGTAAATAGAAACTCTACATGATCTCAGTGGTGTTACTTGGGCTCGCTTGGGTTCTAACCACCAGGACGGGACCTCATAATAAATGGAAAGCCTATGTATGGCCTTGGAAGAAATGATTTGACTGCAGTCCATACACAATACTTTGGGTATCTGTGTAAAAGTTGATGGTTGATGTTTTACTCCGCCGCAGGCTTGGAAAATGTCCCAAATATAAAAAGATGCTGAATTAGAGGGGCTATTTCTGACACCTTATTGTTGTGTTAAAAATGACTGTCAGCTGCTTCTGCATCTTCTGGCACATTCTTAGATATTCATTTTAAAAGCAGGAAAAACCTCTGCTGGTCTCCTCTCTCTCCAACCACTGACAGCTTCATCAGCCACTGCTACTCCTGCCCCCAGGTTTCAAATGAATACTTTGGCATTTCTTCAGACGTGACACTTTATAATAAAGCCAAAGCCCAGAAAAATCAGAAAAACAAGCAAAGTCAGATTTAGGAAAGAGTTGATATGATATCTAATTTTGGACTATTGTCCCCTTAAGGTTTAAAGGTTTCTTTATAGCTTTGTGTGCAACGGATAATAATAATAATAGCAGAACATAGTGCTTTTCATCTTCAAAGTACTTTGTAAAATGTTGGCCCAAATTCTTTGCTCAATACAGATACGCCACTAAGTAACAAGCAATGGGAGGGTTTGGGAGCGGGTCAATTCGGGGCCAGTAACCAATGATTTTTTTTTTTTTAATCCTCTGGGGAAATGGTCCAAAATGAGACTAGGGAACTCGGAGCGCAAAAGCTAAGTGACAGTCCAGGGTAAGAAAGCTGAGGAGGAGAGCTCACAAGGTGTTGCTGGAGATGGAAATGAAGGTTAGCTGGGGATTGACAGGAGAGAAACGGCTTTGAATGGCATATTCACCTTCTGAAAACCTTTACTATGTTATTGAGAGGAAATACGATTTTTTAAAAATTATTTCCCCCCCCCTTGCCCCCACTTCTGAAATGAAGCAACTCTCCCAGATTAGTTGGCTGCACTTTGTTCTTTTATGTCTGAATAGAACGATCGCCATGAAAGGGGACCTGAGCAAGGAACACGGCTCTTCTGTGGCCACAGTGCCCGCCGAGAGCAGGCGAGGTGGTGGTGCGGCAGCCGGAGCGGGATACTGTCGGTCCGCTTGTTGGAAACTGGGGAAGTCAGTTGGGTTTTTTTATTGGAAAAGTTTAGGATTAAAGTGGTACTGACTGGCAGGACTGATGTCTCCTACCGTGTACCTGGGACTTCCTCTTCTCACCTGGTCACAACTTTTTCTGGATAAGTCTGACCATAACACCACCCTTGGTTTTTCGTACAGGTCTCTCTTTTAGGACTTCCCTATTTCGCCCACTCACCCACCGGTAGAAGTTCTCGATGTATTACAGAAATGGGGAATGTGGCTATCACTGCAAGGTGTAAAACAAATTCCACTTTGAAAAGCAACGTGGTGCAAACAGGGAAAATGTCCCCATCCCAATAACCAGCCTGTTTGGCACCTGCTGCCTCGCTTCTTACGGAACGAACTTAGTTGGTTCCTATGTGGGTTTGATCAGTTCCCCTAGCACGGAAAGATAAATACTCACCCTTTTAATGCTGACGCTGAGAGAATTTGTGTCAGAACGGTTCTTAAGATCTGTGATGATCTCCAGAGGAGACACTGATTTTTCCATGAACTGAAGTTCTTTATTCTTATTTTATAGACGTGCCAAATGGATTTCATGTTAACTTGGAAAAAATGCCTACGGAAGGAGAGGACCTGAAACTGTCTTGCACGGTTAACAAGTTCTTATACAGAGACATTACTTGGATTTTGCTGCGGACAGTTAAAAACCGAACAATGCACCACAGCATCAGCAAGCAAAAAATGGCCATCACTAAAGAGTACTCCGTCACTCTCAATGTCACCATCAAGAACGTTTCCCTGGAAGATTCAGGCACGTATGCCTGCAGAGCCAGGAACATATACACAGGGGAAGAAATCCTTCAGAAGAAAGAAGTTACAATTAGAGGTGAGCACTGCAACAAAAAGGCTGTTTTCTCTCGGATCTCCAAATTTAAAAGCACAAGGAATGATTGTACCACACAAAATAATGTAAAACATTAAAGGACTCATTAAAAAGTAACAGTTGTCTCATATCATCTTGATTTATTGTCACTGTTGCTAACTTTCTGGCTCAGAGGAGATGCTCCTCCCAAAATGAGTTTGGAGATGATAGGAGTGATAATGAGCTCCCAAGGTCCCAGCTCTGGGCTCCCCACTCAGGCTGAGGGCTCTGCTCTCTGGGGCCAACTTGGTGCGCGTTTGGATTTGGAGGATCCCTGCAGTGCATTCTCTGTTTTTGCTCTTTGCTGTCTTCTCCTGCCTGATAAACAACAACTTGGGACTGATCCTTTCCTCCCACTTTGATGCCAACCTCTTTGTATTTTTAAGTTTCGAAGCTACACAAACTGAATAATTTAAACAAATGATGGCTTCTGCCAAAGATGGACATGAATAAGTTAATTTTCCAGCTCAGAACGAGTTACAGTTGAATTTGAGACTCTTATCGGACCTCTGCTTGGTTTTATTTTGTACTATTTCATCCGCTCTCGATTTGTAAATAGCACCTGGATAGCAAGTTATAATGCTTATTTATTTGAAAATGTTTTTTTTTTTTTTTTTTTTACATTAAGCACATTAATCTTAAACTGGAGCTTCTAAAATGGGCCCCAGGAGTGCAAGATGTCGGTGTAATCCAGAGGTATTAAAGCTTTATCACAGTATGAATTCAGAATGCCCACCCAGGTCAAGGCCACGTCCTGCCCCTGTGCACTCTGGGTAGCCGGCCGATTAGCAGTGCAGGCGTCCCCCTCACTGCCCCTAAGTGGACTATACAGTTACTGACCACATCTGAAAATATGTGCATCATGCCTTCGCCTTACTTAGATTTGTCCCCTGGTTATTCTTTTAAAGAACTCTCTCCTATCTAATTGATGGCATTCAAAGACATACCACAATCAGTTTATCAAGGCTCTTGTGACCGAAGGTTGAATGCATTCTTCTAAACGTAAATCTAAGATTTGCCCATTAAAAGAAGTCCACTTTCCCCATATGCAAATGTTAATAGGATTTTTATGGGGATTAAGAAATGGCAAAACTACAGAAGCAGAATTCAGAGCCATTTAAAAATATACACCATTTTTCAATCGGGAGAGATGGAAATTTCCTCTCTCCAGCTCACGTTTGAAGGGAAAGTGACTTTTCACCAATTTACTATGCATTGTTCTGTTGTTTTCATTTATGATTGATCATTATATGTGCCTTGCGTGAACTATTGGAAAACAAGCCACAGTGACCAAAATAGCCATGGCTGAGAACACAGTGGCTGGGCAACTCAATAGAAGGTGACAATATGACAACTTTTCAGGCTTGGGAACTCACCAGACTGTTTCCTCCTTTAGGTAACAGCCTCTGTCCCACGGCTAAACTTGTCTTTCACGTGGGAATTGCTTTTGTCAAGTGTGAAAGAGTAAACAATAGCATTTCCCCAGAATGCCAGTTTTATGGAGCCCCAAATGCTCTGAAAACAATTAGTAACCTGGAAGTTGTCAGCCCAGAGGAAAGAATAATCAATTGTATCTTGAAATTTTACCTATGGCTCTTTTGCCTGGCGTCTTTGTTCATTCTAAGTCAGCATGTTCCTTCAGGAAACAATGCCTTAGTACCACAGATCGTGGGGACTCCCATTTTTACTAAAGCTGAAAAAGCAAATGGGATGGTTGTGGGATTGCTGCTGAAAAAAATGCTGAAGCAGACACGCAGAAGCTATCATTTCTTTCCCCCTTAAAACTGCGACTGCAATTTTTTGCAGGGCGGGAAAGGGTGTTAGTATTTACAGGAGAGGATTTTAAGTACTTCCAAGAGATGATTTTAAGAATTCCACAGAGTAATTAATTGTTTGCTGTGTAATTCATCCTTCCAGAGAGTTTCAAAGAGAAAAATCAATTGGGTGGGTTCTATTTTGTTTTGGTCCCTCTTTGGGGTGTGGAGGAAGGGGAGGATAATGGGGAAAAAAGAGAAAGAAAGAAGAGCCTAAAATGGAGAATGATTGAGTTGGAGTAGAGGACATGAGGCTGGTTCCTCAGTCCCCCGGTCCAAGTGAAGATGAGAAACTATGTATTTATGAGACCTGGCAGATCTTTGTGGCCATAACACTGAAAGCTGAAAGAAGAACCTGGTGGGGAGCTATCTTTGGCTATTGATAACCAGCAGAAATATTCTGTTAATTCTGATTTTCTCCATTTGAAGGGATCACCTCCACTTTGTTAAGTTTTGGAAAGCAGCTACCTATTTCCATCGGATAACTTAGGGTTAATAATAAGGGTTTGATGTGCCTTTCTTACCTAAAATGTCAAAACAGATTATAAAGTATAAAGGGGAATTGATAAAACAATTCCTTGGTTGATCGGTCATTTAGAAACCAGTCAAAAATGAGATTGTTCACATAGGAGAGCATTTTTTTTTTTTTTTTCAGAAATGGGTACCAGGAAAAAATATAATACTGTGTGTTTCAGACATGTTTATATGAACTTTGTATTTAATTGAGAGTCCTATGTTTATTCTGCAGCCTTTTTGCTGCTTCTCTTGTCTGAAGTTTGTCTAGGGCAGATAGGGCCTTTGGGAGTTCTCATGACATTTCTGTTAAGATAAACTGTTCTCTTACATATAAGTGTTTTCCAGTACACCTGTCAGGGAGGTCAAATGTTGTCTATGTTGATGATGCTATAGTCCGTAGCTATGAAAATACTGTGGGTGTTGCAAGCCCTATATTCAGGCTTCCTTTTTATAATAAGGCCTATGGGCAATGATAGATAATTTGATCATATTTAGCACATGGGAAATAGTCAATGTGGTAGGGGAAGCTATTAAAATATAACTCCATGAACTGTGTCTGAGTTTTAAATGAGATATGTCAAATTTGACTTGCCACTGTAATAGACACTAAATAGTAATAATGACACTGTTCTTCATTATCTTGTCGTGTTTCACTGATACGTTTGGAATCTTTACTGTGTAAAAATGTCAAAATTGTAACAATCAAGCTTGTAAAAAGTTATCAGAACTGAAGATTTTGATACCTGGCTGCATTGCAATTAGGAAAGACCATTTGACAGACTGCACAGAATGCAAACACAGAAATGTTGAAATGGTTCTGCCTGGGGGTGCAGAACAGACTAGAAGGATACATTGATGGAAAGCAAAAGGGCCATTGTGATCACTCATTCCACGCCACGTTTGAAGAGTTTCTAAATCAGGGCTCTCTTTTCAACGCTCTTTTTAGCCTTCAAGATTTCATTTTGTATAAAATGAGGAAAGAACTAGTGATGTGCTTTGGAAATCAAAATTTAATGAGAAAGCTGTTCCTCTGAACAGAGGGTCACCCTGCCATGTTCTGCCCTGTCAGCATGCTGTAAAAGTTATATGATACTATACTTTTTAACCTGAGATTTCGAAATTGCTTGAATGAATGCTAATCCTCAGAGTTTCCCTGCAGGAATAAAAAGAGAAAGGTTTGGGGCGTCGGCAGCATCCTGCAGGGACATCCGTGTCAAAGGCACTGCAGTGTGTCACCCCTTAGCCCTGTAATCACTCCTAAGCTGCTTTCACAGTGTTAGTACAATAAGGTGAGGAAATCCAAACGGTCAGAGACAGCTCAGTGTCTGTAACTGAAACCAACGGCGCAGAATGTGTAAGTTACGCCAAACCTCTTCTGATTTCTGTTCCAGGACGTGCAACAAGAGGGGGTGAAGAGGATGACTCGGGAGGGTGGGAAGGACGTTAGGAGGTATCTTTATTCTTTTACCTTGGAAGCTCCAGCTACCAATCCAGCACTCGCCTAACTAGAATGTATACACATCAGCAGGACTGACTACTTCGTTAAACAGAGACACTGTACTCGCTGGGGTCTTGGGGGTACTGCTGTTCCAATGTGGGATTTTAATGTTGTAATGTATTGCATCTTAATGTATGAAATTCATTTTGTTGTACTATATTGGTTGGCATTTTATTAAAATAAATTGTATTGTATCATATTTGTATGTTTTTAAGAGAAAATAATATAAAATACAATATTTGTACTATTATATAGTGCAAAAACTACAAATCGAAGCCTCTGCCTCTTGAATTAATCCTTTGGTTGCTTGCCCTGGGGAGGGGGTGGAGGACGGAAAGAATCAATAAAGCTTGCAAAGTTCCAGAAATTCTCCTGTTTGGTGGCTGCCTCACACTTTAGGTTACTGACGGCTGAGTAACACAGACATGCCCTCACAAACACATTGATAAAAATATGTGCAAAATTACATTAGCTCATCGCTGTAATAGGATATCTTTAGGTACAAATTCATTATAAGGCTCCATCCCAAATCGTGGGTTTCCTTTTCAGTTCCTTGAATGGGATGCGAAATCCTTAGGTTTCCGAAAAGCTTCTCTCACAGAAAGGAAGAAAACTAGTTGGCCAGGCAAAACCTGTGATACCGAATCCTGTAGAATTTTGGTCTCAATTTTACTCTGTGTTCTAACAAATTTCAGTATGTTAGAACTTCCTAAAGATGAAGCAGGTTACCCAGAGAAGAAAAATTGAGGGAACAAAATACGAATGGAACCTTACGGTGGAGTTTTGCTGTTTATATACGTCAAGTGTTGATGTGCATATATAACAAAGGAATACAAGTGACCGGTAATAACAATCCCCTTTCTTTATTCACTAGATCAGGAAGCACCACACCTCCTGCGAAACCTCAGCGACCACACAGTGGCCATCAGCAGCTCCACCACGTTGGACTGTCACGCTACTGGTGTCCCAGAGCCTCAGATAACCTGGTTTAAAAACAACCACAAAATCCAACAAGAACCCGGTAAGAGATTTTGTTCTCCTTGAATTCGCTCTTTCTCATCATTCTCTTCTTCCCTCAACATTCCTCTCACCTCCCTCCCGTACTTCTAGAACCTCTTGCCAGTACAGTTCTGGTTCATGCCGATAGCGACTTTAAGTGAGGAGTTTGAGCCCGTCCTTATGCACCCCATGTGCCGAACCATGTAGAAAGATCCATACAGAATCTGCTTTAAGTGGTGCATTCATAAAGAAATGGTAAGAGCCCCTTAGACATCGTGTCTGTTTAACTTGACAACAGGGCAAGTGAGGAGTTCGTGCCTTGGTTTGAGGTACAGCAAAGCTTTGAACATCTGGTCTAGAGAGGAAGTCCAGGGAAGTTGTATAATCTTTTAAATTGATAATAAGTGCATTAAAATGATTTGGTAAAAAGAAGAATTTTAAATGATATTTTAAATGATAGAATACTGGTAAAAAAAAAACTGAAACTAATGGTCACGTGTTAATTTTCTTTCAAGAAAAAATATATTTAAGAACAACTAGACTTAAATCAGTACGTATCAACGTTGTCTGTGGCTTGCCTCATAATTTTGTCATTAAATAAGATTAAAATAAACTTATTTATGATTTTGCTTAATAATTCCATTTACATGAAAAATAAAATTGGACCATTTATCTGCAACATCCCAACAACCTAAATCAAATGACTAGCACTATGGAATGGTCCTTGAATGTGAGTCCTCTATGCAAAACAAAATCTCCATTTGAGTGTGATGCACAGAAGGGGGTGGTGGTAGAAGATCTCCAATTTTAAGATGTCTTAGAAATGCCTTACACTAAGCTGGTCCCAAACTAACCACCTCACATCATTTTTCTCCATCAAGCAGCGCTTCCTCTCATACTGACGTCATTCACTTCATCATCCAAACCAGAAGCTGATGACCTCCCCTTCGTCCTTCTCTAATCTGTCACCAGGCTGAGCAGGTTATGTCTACTAAATACGAAATACTTCTCAAGTCCATTCTTCCCTCCACTCTCCCGTTGTCATTCTCTGGGTTCAGGAGCTCATTATCTGTCTCCTGATCTCTGCACCTCTTTTTTTTTCTCTCTTGGAATCTTATTTTCCACACAGCTGGATAAGATGCACATCACTTCCCTGTTTCAAGTTTTCCACTGGCTCTCTATCCCAGGACCAAGTTCAAGCGTCTGACAGAGAAGGCCCTCAACAACTGGCCCTCCCTACTTCTCTGACTCCATGCTTACCGCCCCCCCACCTTGCCTTGAACCTTATATTCTAGCAGGTGCCAAACTCTTGTAGATCGCTGCACACATTATGCTGGTTCAACCCCTCTGCTGCTTTTGTGCTTGTGTCCCCCCTCTGCCTGGAGTATCTTCCCTTCATCTAACGCCTACCTGTCCTTTTAGACCCAGATTGGGTGTTCTTCCTCCAAGAAGCCTTATTCAACCCCTGCAACGAGGGGGCAGATCCTCCAGGGGTCTTTATTATTTATAAGTGTTTCTATTCTCTCTTACCGAGTTATTTTATAATCATCAGTTCATCTGTGTATTATCCGTGCATATTTCCACTGCTCTCTTTCTGTACCATATCATCAGTTCATGTGTATGCTCTCTTCCTACATGTTTATCATCATATCATGCCTCATCTTGAGGGCAGACAGTATATCTTTTTATCCTCAGAACCTGGCATAGTGCTTGGCAATCAATAAATGTTCTATGAATGAATGAATGAATGAATGAGTGAAAGAGATTTTCAGAAAATCTTATTCTATCCTTAGCAGGTTCACCTGGTAGCATGAATGCCTGGACTTAGGAGTGGTTGGGAAAGCTGTATCATAGAATTTTTAAAGCTAAAGAGATCTTTGGGATATCTTTAGTCCCATTTGTAGGACAGAAAATTTAGGCCCAATGAGGTAAAGTGATTTGCCCAAGATGACACACTATTAAGATAGGTAGTTTCATAGAAAATGAATTCTTGAGGTATTCTACCAAAACAAAAAGATGAATACATGAATAAATAAATAAATAAAGCAGTGTCTGTAACAGACCTGTAACATCCTCCCTTTAGAGATTCAGAGTTCACATTAGTATATTAAAGACGCCAAGAAGCCTTATAGTAAAGAAATCAGGTAAATTGCTTTAAAGTATTCCCACAAATAACTTGATCACAAAATACATTTTACGAAATATTAATGTAAGATATTGGGTTCTTTGAAAGAAGTAAATTTGGCTTGTGTTCAGTTTTCATACTTTGGATGTGGGTTAAAGAATTAGAGTTGAACCAATTTCGAAAGCTTGTGGCCATTCTGGGACTAGAGGGTAGACAAGGCAAGAGGGTATGCCAAGGCAGTTACCACAAATGGAAAAAGATTATGAGGTGCGAGGGGAGGATTGAGTCCTACCATCGCCCTCCTGGGTCAGGGAATTTGGGCAACTCACTTATCCTTCCTCTCTGAGCCTCTGTTTCCTTGTTTATACAACTGGGAGAATACTGACAACACAAAGATGTGGTAAGGTTTAAATGAGTTAATATCACTAAGCGTGCCTCTATTTATGGCTGAGTAAATGCTGCCTTCTGACCCACCTCATTTACATAGAATGGCCAATGAGTTTTCAGAATTTGTCGGAAGGTGTCAGAGGAGTTAATTAATAATTCAGCTCAAATGTCTAACACTTCTATATCCAATAAAGATATCTTCCTCCTAGCTTTCTTTGCTTTTCAGAGGGCCAAGAGAAGAATATCTAAAATAAGTCTTATATAAATTCTTACATAAAATCTTTTATAAATATCATTCTACTATGCTACTGTTGGCATTTATGGAGTTCAACTGTATTAAGTCGTCCATTTTCTCTCACACCTTAAAACGGCTATAGCCTTTTGGAAAAGAATTTCTTAGTTTTCTGGAGATAATCTCTTACATGCATATAGTATTTATAAAGTTTCATATGTAAGATTTCCAATTTAAGACAGCAAATTCAGCAGCCAATGCAATAAGCTATATGACTATGACCCTGTGTGTGTGCACATAGACATCTTCAAAAATACCAATTCTTTTATGGTTATTTCTTTTTTTACAAACCTATGGGTAAAGATTACAGGTAACCAAAGTGACAATCCTTGACTCACTGGTTATTCCAAAGCTAAGCTGGGAAAACATCAAGATCACAGCCTGGAAAAGACTGAAAACTAGTCCATTTTAAACTAAGCCTTTGGAAAGCCATACTGAGAATAAATTTTAAATAAAGTTTAAATAATTAACAATTAAATATATATTTAATGAGATAGCTTTACAAATACCCAAATACAGAATTAAACATATTTAGTGAAGTATATTGTTATAAATATATATCGTTTATGAATATAAAATATAGAACTAAATATAAATGATGGTTTACAATTAATAAAGCTAATTTTTTAAAGTTTAAAAATCCGGAGAATAAACCACACGTCCTTTAAAGACCTGTGACGCCTGGCAACTCAAAAAAACATTGATATACTGAGAGGATTTTAGTGGCCTTGGGTCTTGGCTAGGATCTGGCCCATCATCATTGCCATTTGTTAAATGATAACTTACCCTATTCCAAAAAAAAAAATAGGAGAGAGGAAACAGGGCACATGTGAGAGCTCACGCTCGGGACAAGTGGCCATAAAATGCCTGCTGAAAGAGCTTACGGGAGAGCTTTTCTCCTCCTTCCTCCTTTCCTTTCAGGAAGCCCTTCAGTGGGACACAGCCATTCTAGAGAAGAAATGCAGTTTCAAGAAAGCATTATGAAAGCTGAGTAGTGCTTTCTTGGGCCAAAGGGCATCCGCAGGAATAAAAGGGAGGCTACACACGCAGGCCCAGGACAGCATGTACGCAGGGGACACAAGGCAGTCTCCAGCAGGGCACCCCCTATAAGCCACGCAGCCCCCCCCCCCCCCGCCCCGTGCACTGAGCGGCCCTCCCCGCCCTCCCACTGCACACCTGCAGGCTTTGGGGGTCTCCGTGGCACCGCCCTGCCTCGTGGATTGCCATTTCCTCCCGCCACCCCCGGACAGGACAGTCTTTACTTCCCGGCCAGGGGACCACAGAGGCTGCCTCCACTAAGGATCCTTCTTTCACATTCCAGTACCTCACGACTCTTCCCTTCCTTTGATGTCTGGTTTATTTGCAATTCATGTCACAGAATGTCACTTATTCCCTTGTTTCGTGTGGGCTTGTTTTGAAAACCTTCGAAGATAGATCTAATATCTTAATAGGTCTTCTTTATGAAAAATAATAAAAATGTATTGAGCACTCACCAGGAACCAAGGCACTGTGTGAGATTTACAAATATTTCGTTTACTTTTCGCAACTGTCATCAGAGGTAGGTACTGGTGTTAGATGCCATTTCACGGATCTAGTTTAATTTAACAAGCACTGAACTAGGTGCCTGGTCCCGTTCCAAGCACGTCACTTATTCATCATAATAATCCTATGAGGTTTGCTAAATTATGATGCCTGTTTTACAAAGGAAACGTGAGGAGGCGTAGACACAGGACAAATAGCAGACTAGGTCATAGAGCCCGTGCCTAGCTGCCCGAGGCTGGGACCAGAGGGTGAGTCTGGAGCCGACACTGCACACTGAGCATGGGGGCTGACCGCTGGTGTACATCGCTCTCAGGAACACATAAGCACCACTTTTTTTTTTTTAAGTAGGCTCTGTGCCCAGCATCGAGCCCAACGTGGAGCGCAATGTGGGGCTTGAACTTAGGACCCTGAAATCAAGACCTGAGCTGAGATCAAGAGTCCGTGGCTTAACCCACTGAGACACCCAGGCCCCCCATAAGCACCACTTTTAAATGACCTCATGGGCGTAAACAAGCATATTTTTAAAACAATGGATATTTTCTCATTTCTAATTCTTAAAGCTTAAGATTCCCAAAGACATAGTTTATTTTTTAAATGTTAAATATTTACAGCATATTAAAAATATTTAAAGCATTTTTTTTTTTAAAGAAGGCATGCCATGGAGTGCCTGGCTGGGTGGGTAGAGCATGGGGTTCTTAATCTTGGGGCTATGGAAGAGAAATAAAGAGGAAATAAGAGAAAATGTGCCAGAAGTAATACAGGCAGGAGAACTTCCAAACTAGAACCAAGGAAAGAAACCACTCGGAACTCTTAGGAGGGGCTGATAGGGTGCAGAGTGTTGAAGAGAAAAGTAGTTTGAGACGTGTTTACTTTGAAGAGACAGGTGAACAGAGAATTGATCGGCTAAAGCGAGTAGAATCTCGAGGACCGGACAGGAAAGAAAACTGTAATATGGAAGGCCCGATAGCAAGTTGGAGATGAATTCTGTTGGTCACTGGCTGCTTTGAGCATGGTTTAATTCTTAGGAGTGTACAGACAGCAAGTGCCTCTAAGAAACATCCATTTCCTTTGGGTTAGAAATGTAAAGGGTTTGCACCCAGGCTTGGAGCGATAGTATGAAGTCACCCTGGAGAACGTGTGACCTCCAGGGTGTCTTCATTACTTCTCCAGCCACCTGCCCAAGAGACGGGCAGTTCCTCCAAAATGATCAGAAAGTCGCCTTTCTACCTCACACACTTCCCAGATTCTCCTAAAAATGTCCAAAGCTGTGACAGAGCTGAGCAAGCTCCGCAGGTGGGACCTTTGGCACCGGCTTGATGACACTCTAAGGACACCAGAGGGGTGTGCGGAGTAGATACGGAACGTCTACCTAGCTTAGTATTGCTTCAACACAAGCACAGACGGCCTCCCAAGCAATTGTGCAGAGTAAATGGGGTTTCTGAAAAAGTCATTAAAATGCTGGAAAAAGTAACAAACTTTCCTCTGAAAATACTTAAGAGGACAGAAAACAATGCCGCTCTGAGACGGTTCTAGTAAAGACTGCCTAAACCGAGAAATCATCAGCAAACTATTGCTTAAACTGAATTTCTATGGCAGCAAAACCTTTCAGAATATTTTAAGATCGGAGCACTACAACGATGGGAACAACAAAGAGTTTAGAAAGAATAAATTCCTTCTTAAATAGCCTGAGGCTGGAGCAGGAGAGGATCACTCTAACCCTCTGATTAATATTCTTTCCTAAATTGGGTCTTGGTCACTAAGACTATTTATCTAAAGCCCCGAAGGTGACAGCTTCCCTGTTACCACTAGATCACTGACACCAAATATCTGTACCTGTAAGTACATATCCAGATGGAGGGGACCAGCTGTCCTCGTACTTGGAGGGGGGGGCACAGAATGACATCTGAAGTGTAAAGTGGTTTTCATAGATCTAGGAAAGATCTGAAGGAAGGTAGAGGAGAGAAATGAATGGGGATGTTGATGCCTGGGGATAATACAGTGACTACCTGTCACCCTCAGGCTGTTAGAATCAATAGCTTCACTTGATTTCTTGGTAATAATAAAATTCAGAAATGTCAATTATCTTTTTGCAAAACATGAGGAGTAATTGTGTTTTCTTTCTTATGAAATCCATCCTTATGGTGCATAATGAATGAAGATGTGTTGCAGAAAAGCGTGTGTGAGATTCCTGGTATGCACAGGGCAGTGCATGGCGGGTGGTGCGCTGGCCACTCTGTTTATCACCCCCACTGAGCCCCGTCAGTCCGCTGATGTGACTGGCTAAGCAGCTGCTCTCACCATTCCCTTCTCTCCAATATGTGTCTTTAAGGTAAGGGGGTCCATGTACCCAGACCAAGAACCGCCAAGCTTCACACGTGACTATCCCAGTAGCTCCTCTCCCTGGCCAGAATCTTCTAACAAATTCTCAACGCTTAGTTGTGCCCCAGACAACAATATAAGCATAGGGAACCTTCTGAACATGTTGCAGAACCAAGCCTCAGTTCTTTTCTAAGGATAAACTTCCATTTAGAAGGTGAGGAGAAAGGAGTGGAATTAAGGAAAGAGTACAGTGAGGTAACAGCAGGGAAAACATTTCCTTGGTTGGCACTGCCAGAGTTCAGAGCTACAAGCCCAACCCCAGATGAAAGAGGAACCCTGACTTTGACCACGGCCTCAACATGGTGAAGAAATGGAGGCTGCCACTTTATGGGCGTCTGCAATTACTTGTCACTGTCGGGCTGGTTCAGTGAGACTGACAAGTACAGCTGTAGAGCTCTCTGGTTTACACCCAGAAAAGTGAAGTAACCCGCGGGTAGAGTCCCATTTTGTATTGAAAACCACTAGAAGTTATTTATGGAGAATCAGTCTTGACACCCAAATCTATCTCTTTACTGAGGTAACGTCCAGCTTATTTAGGTCTTGTACGTATGTAGCTAATCCTATCCTAATGCTTTGTCTAAAGAAAATTTCTTGGATGCGCTTTCCAGCACAGCATGCTCATCCCCATCCAGCCCGGAAAAGCCTCCCGAAAGTTGTGAGCCACAGCAAGACCCAGCCGAGGGAATCACACACACTAAGGCGGCACAAGTCCCTGCATATAAACAGTGGGGCTGCCTGCTGGTTGTTTAAGTGTGGTTTTGTGCCTTTTAAAAAGTCCTCTTGATTTTCAAATGAAAAATTTAGACCATAAGAGATGGAAAAGAACCGGAGAACATGAGCATCACTTTAGAAAGAGCCTCTCCCTTTTTTTTTATTATGGCAAAATAATCATTAACGGGTACAATTCAGTGACACCAAGGATCTTCACAGTGTTGTGCACTTTTTCATCACCTCAAAGAGAAACCTCATACCCATTAAAGCTTTTGACTGTGAATGAACCTCCTCTTTCGATTCTTTCTGTGACGTCTTGCAACACACGGAACTGTCATTTGAGCATGGCCAAGATCAGCAGCCTGTTTTGTCTGCCGAGCAGCCAGGGCTTGAGGGACCAGGAGCAGAGAAAAAGAAACGGGGAATGAAGAAAAACAAAGAGAAGAGAAATAGAGACATGGGGGTGTGAGGGTAGACCCTCCCAGTGATCACCCCAGAGATCTCAGAGATCTCAGGGCTGCACCCTGTCCAAAGTCACTAACCCTAAAACTAACAGCCACTGTCTGGGTGCTGAGAGTGGGAGGCACCTCCATCCCCAATCTACAATTTTCTGCTTACACCGAAGACTGCCTGGCAAAAGAAGGAAAAGCCATACTTACTCTACCTTAGATAATTCTGTACCTCCATCTCTTAGCAGAACAATTAAATCAGGTTTTTCTATTCCATGTGTCCAAGTGCAAACCTGAAACAGTTTAACCAGGACCTACAGTGATAGACGGCAACGCAGCTGGGTACTCCCGATGCAGTTAAGGACATTGCTCACACAAATGTCTTCACAGATGACCTAGTTGGTGGCCTCGGCCATGGCTTGCATGACTGAATCGATGCTGATAAAGTCAAACTAAGAAAGTTCATTCCTCCTCCATCCCATATTCAAGTGCTTCATTGTTGCATTATCTCCTGCTAGTAAGGAGCCTTAAACAATTAGATTGTATGTTAGTTTAAGGAGTTATCTCATTCAACTCAGTCATAATTAAACCAGCCATCACTGAAAAATAAAACACAGCAAACATATATCATGTACCCCAACACACACACACACACACACACACACACACTCTATAGGGGGCCAGTCTTCTGATGCGATGGATTTTGGTTTTGCTTTAATCCAAAATTATAAATTGTTGTGGAGTATAAATCTACTTTCCTTCAAAAATATTTCATCATTGTATGGTCAATATTATATATATCTTTTAAACTTTTATTCAGTGGCTCTTTGCTGATGGTCAAGAGGCCCATGCTTTCATTTTTAAAACTATCCTTTTAAAAAATTAAATAATACATGAATACATTTTCATTGTAAAAGATCACATAGTACAGAAACAGCATAAGCTATAAAAAATTTCCTTCTGGAGAATTAACACATGCCAACTGTTTGATTTATATTTTGTCAACAATTTTATCATTTTTTTACCTAGATACGTGCATATATACAAATTGGGGCACACATATATGTGGGGCAAATAAATAAATGGGATTCAGTCATTCATTCATTCAACAGCTATTCACGGAAAGCCAACTCTGTGCCAGGAATATAGGAGGAGCTTGGAACCAGACAGGACCTTGACTTTACATTCTAATGGAAAAGTCCACTTAATAAACTTAACAGACAGAACTATAAGCATATTGCCTACCATCAGATAGTAATAACTGCTATGATGAACAAAACAAGGTAATAGATTATAGTGAGTGACCCGGAGAGGGGTTACATGGGAAAGCCAGCATCTCTAAGATAAGTATGAGTTGAGATCATGCTATATGTTTGTTTTAGGACTTGCTTTGATCACAGTGTATCTTGGAGGTCTTTCTATGTCAGTGCATAATGTTCTGCCTCATTCTTTTTAGCATCCATATACTATCATACGATATGCATTCCCATAATTTATTCTTCTGCTGATGGAAAAACAAGTCCTTGACTTTAACCTCTAAGCAATGCAGCACTAATACTAAACTGGTCACAGAAACACCTCTTCGTTATACACAGAAAGGCCACTTTGGATAAATGGCTATATTCTGCAGGATAAATGCATCCAACCTCATGGAGGGATTACGGCAATCTGAACATAGACAAGAATGTAGTGAAGCAGGAATGAGTGCATGTGTGTGTGCACGCACATGTGTGTGTTTATAATTTATAGCTATTAACTATGAAACCTTAGCTATCAACTATGTATAACTATAGACGTAGCACCACTTGACACATTTTTTAAGTGCCTGAATCATCTTGAAATACTTCATTAGGACAACGGCAAAGTTCATAGTGAAAGGGCACAAGAGTGCTTTTCAGTTTTAAATGTTTAGAAATACATGTGTGTTTGGCACAGTTTCAAGGTGCTCACTTCAACTATAACCCCTTCATGTCAACCAGTTTACAATTTCTTGACAGCTTTTGGAAACCATTCTGTTCTCATAACTCAGTCTTGTAAGTTAGGCTGGTGAAGCAATAGACATTGTCCCAAATGAAAGGACCTTTGTTTATGTCTCTTCCCTTATTTGGTGGTTTCATGAAGAGGAATATTATACAGCATTTTCCACCACTGTTCTCAATCTTAATCTTTTTTTTTTTTTTTTTTAGAGGGGCAGGGGCAGGAAGGGCAGAGGGAGAGAGAGAGAGAATCCCAAGCAGGCTCCATACCCAGCGTGGAGCCCGACGCCAGCTCGATTTCACAACCCCAAGATCATGACCTGAGCCAAAATCAAGAGTCAGAGGCTTAACCGACTGAGCCACCCAGGCGCCCATCAGTCTTAATCTTTTCTAAGAGCTCTTCTTCTCTCTTTTTCATGGCTAACAAGCCAATAGTCTCACCAGGGATCACATTGCCCATCAGATCTCCTTTAGACCATGTGTTTTAAGCATCTCATAATTCTCTTCCAACATAACACATTATTATAAGGCTGGTTTTCACTATGTCTCAAATTATTCCACCGTTCGCCAACTTTTTTTCCTTACATCTGTGAATGCTTTGCCACGTGGCTTGACCTTAGGGTAAAATTCTCAACAGAGAAAGCAACAGCCCAGTGGCAATCCTTTGAAAACGCTGGAATCATTTGCATTTTTAGTGCCACTGATTGAGTCCACCATTGCTCACTCCCCAAATTTGTCAGTCTTTGCAGCTTACTAAACTTGGATTTCTCTTCCCTGTAGTTGTCCAAACCTCTGAAGTTTGACTGGGTAAACACAGTCTCCTCTGTGTTCTTTGTGAGACGTTAATCAGACATCCAGTGTCTAGTCTTCTTGGGTTGCATTAGCCATCTTGAATCTATATTTGGCTCTTCTGGTCCCTCGTTCAGATATAGTTCTTAGCTAATCAATTCCTTTAAGAGGTATCAATCTACAGGTACAATTTACCGTGTACCTACAACTGTATACATCATCATCCTCATAGCTTCTGTTTATCAAAAATATATCATGTGCCAACTTCAAAGAATTTATCATTTCGTTGGACAGCCAACATTATCATAACAAAATTTATTTTTTATTTTGTTAAACCTAACATCTATTAACTACCTATTCCATGAGCCAGACATTTTGTCACATTCTAGAGAAAATGAAAATGAGCAAAACTTAGTCCTTACCTTTGGAAAAATTACACATAATAGGTACAAGTCAGTTCATAAGTATGCAGTGTGAATAGTATAAAATTCCATGAGCTACAAATCGGCATCTCTGATTGGAGTGATCAGGGAGGGCTTCACGGAGGAGGTGTCATCTAGTTGGACTCTGATGGTTGAAGAAGAGAGTTTTGATGATGACGACTAATTTGGCCAAATTGCATGAACATGTTCTCTAAGTCAGAGGTACAGATGCTCGGCTAAGCCACAGAACAGGAGTCACTGGTCAGACTAGCAGGCCAATTTAGGAAACAAGTCAGATTTTTGTGGAAGGAACAGGAGGAAAACACATAGTACGCATTAATTTAGTCAAACAGGTTAAAATCTACAGATTTATTTACTCACTGGTGAATTGGATTAAAGTTCTATTTCATGCCCTTCTCTGGACAATGTGGTGCTTATGTATAACATGCCAAGATTGTCCTTCACCTTATGGTATCATGGGAGGAAATAAAATTGTGAAAATCCCTTGAAAATACTAAAAACTAAAGGGGGTGTTCATATGTTTAAAATGTAGACTACATCCCATGGATAAACATATAGACCAGCATCATCACAAACTCTGATCTAAAACCCCCATCAGCAGGAACACGATAGATGCTTCAAGTTCTTACACTGGTGGCATCACCAGATTTCCTTGAAGTACAAGTTCCTACAAAAACAAATCTGCGTAAAATTTTACTTGAGCCTTTGACGTTAATGGTTTAACAGACCCATGAAACTACCTGAGTTTGCATTTCTAAGCTCTAGGACCTAAAGCTCTTTGAATCTTAAGATCATAAAATTAACTGACATAGAACTTTACAGACCGGGGAGAGCTGGGTATGTAGGGCGTCAGCATTAACTACTACCTTACTCAGCTTCATATAGCAAATGCTACAGAGCTCTCTCCTTTCCTCACCCCCTAAATTCCATTTTCCATGGTCTTGGTTTATTTGGCCATTTCCTCAGTTGCCAAGTGTCTGCTGTCTGTTGGCATAGTGCTAAACACTGGGGCTCAGTAATGAATAAGGCAGTGGAGCGGGCAAGCAAGAAAGTCAGCAAATTTCTACAAAATGTTAAGTGTTGGAGTGGAGGCATGCACGAGGTGATGCAAGAGTAACAAAGAAGGGGCACAAGAGCATCAGAAGCTTTCCAGAGCATCCGGATTTGCCTTGAGCTAAATATTAGTAAGTGAATGCTAATCAAGTGCCAGGTCAAGAGAGTAATGGGCAGAGTCATGGAGGCTTATCATGAACTGCCAATAGATAAGGATGGCTCATACTAAGGATACGCTTAGGGATGTAGCAGGGACAGAAACTGGGGAAAAAAAAAAAAAACCAGACAGGGGCCAGATCATGGAGGTCTTTGCTTCATTAAATATAATAGTGTCATCCCATGTACATCCTCTAAGTCAAAGTGTATCTACTCTATCCAGCCTACACGCTTCTATTGGCCCTCACAGCAAATTTACATAAGTTGATTTGGTTGCCAAAATTTAGAAATCATAAGCTTTAACATGAAAAATCCAGATCTTTCTGTTGATGGAACTAGAGTATTATGCTAAGTGAAATAAGTCAATTAGAGAAATATAATTATCATATGATCTCACTCACATTTGGAATTTAAGAAACAAAACAGAGGATCATAGGGGAAGAAAGGGAAAAAAATAAAACAGGATGAAATCAGAGAGAGAGACAAACCATAAGAGACTCTTAATCACAGGAAACAAACTGAAGGTTGCTGGAGGGGAGGAAGGTGGGGGAGATGGGGTAATTGGGGGATGGGCATTAAGGAGGGCACGTGATGGAATGAGCACTGGGTGTTATATGCAACTGATGAATCACTGACCTCTAGCTCTGAGACTAATAATACGTTATATGTTAATTAAGTGAATTTAAATTTTAAAAAACACCTCAGAAGATGGGCCCCTGGGTGGCTCAGTCGGTTAAGCATCTGACTCTTGATCTCAGCTCAGGCCTCAATCTCAGGGTAATGAGTTCAAGCAGTGTGTTGGGCTCCACGCTGGGCATGGAGCCCACATTAATAAAACAAAAAACAAAAAACAAAACAAAAAAACCCTCAGAAGACAACACTGGACTCAAATTCCCAGATTCCAGTTGGTTGGAGCTAAGTTAATGCTTCCACCTTTAGATGGGAGACAGGCTTTCTGCACTCCACAGACACAGTCCCCCTCCCATGATCTCATCCCCAACTCATTTATGTTATGTGCCTGGCCCCTGAAGACATCCACACTTGCAAATCCTGCTCTGTGCCCTGTTGGTCCAATCTGATACAACTTCTTTCAATAAAGGGAAATAAATCCTGTTTTGACAGGAATTATGTTTTTAGTGGTTGAAAATTACTTAGGGGATCCCTCTAGAAGCAAGCAGACCTACAATTTAAATGATCTCATCTCAACAACACAAAGTAGAGCATCATGTTTCTAGGTGAGTTCTACGTGTTAGTTCTTAATGATTAACACCCAAACGGAAACAGAAAATTCATTCAGGGTGACTCTTCAAAGAACCCAATACCATTTCACATAACAACAAAATTACAACAGATCTAGGAATAAATATAACTGAAAAGATATTTAAAGAGAAGATCGTAAAACTATCAAATGACATAAAATAATGCCAAAATAACTCGAAGACATTTGATATTCTTGGATGGGAATATTTATTTTTTAAAAGATTTTATTTATTTGAGAGAGAGAGTGCGAGCGAGTGGAGGGAGAGGCAGAGGGAGAGGCAGAGGGAGAAGGAGAGAGAGAATCTCAGGCAGACTCCGCACTTAGTGCAGAACCCAACACGGGGCTTGATCTCACAACCCTGAGATTGTGATCTGTGCCAAAATCAAGAATCAGCTGCTTACCCGACTGAGCCACCCAGGTACTCCAGGGAATAATTATTAGTGGAACCATTTTTGAGCCACTTTTGAGGTCAAAAATATTGGCAATTTCATTTGTTTCAACCTAAAAATAAATATGACAATTTCCCCCAAATTAGTACATAAATTCAGTGACATTCCCATCCACATCCCAACAGTGCTTGTCTCAGAATTTGACAAGCTAAACCTGAAATCCTTATTGATGTATAAAGGGCCAAGACAATTTTGAAGAAGAAGGGGTCATACCATAGCAAATATCAAGATGTATTATCAAGCAATCATAACTTGTGTGGGATAAATAGGTCATTGTGAACAAATAGGGAACCTAAAAACAGAGCCACAAATATATGGGAACTTAGTATCTGACAGAACTGACAGCATAACTCAATGGGAAAAGGACAGATTATTCAGTAAATGATGCTGGAATAACTGGCTATTTATAGGGTAAAAGTCAGATTTTTAACTCACACCACACATACCCCTCCCTAAAAGAAAATCCAGATGGATTAAAGAAATGAAAATGAAAAATGGCAAATCTCTAAATAAATCTTTTTTAAAAGATTTTTTTTTTTTAATTTTTAGAAGAAAGTATATAATCAGAATAGGAAACCATCTTTTTAAAACAAGCAATGGGGGCTCCTGGTTGGGTCAGTCAGTTGAGCAGCCGATATGATTTCGGCTCAGGTCATGATCTCAGGGTCCTAGGATCGAGCCCCACATTGCGCTTTGCACTCAGCTGGATTCTGCTGGAGGATTGATTCTCTCTCTGCCTCTGCCCCTTCCCCTGCTCTCTCTCATTCTCTCTCTCTCTCAAATAAATAAATCTTTAAAAAAAAGAAAGCAACAAAAAGCACAAAGGATAATGGAAAACATTAATAAATTTGACTACATTAGAATTTTAAAAGCTTTTGTATTGAAAATTCACCATAAGCAAAGTTTAAAAGACTGTTCATAGAATGGGGGAGGACTTGCAGCATATTAAACCAACAAAGGATCGGTATCCAAAGCATCTAGAGAACCCAGAATCATTGAGGAAAAGACAAACATGTTAATAGAAAAATGGGCGGGAAACATGAAGAGGTAATTCACAGGAAAAGAAGCCCTCATGGCCAACAAAATTGGGAAAAGATGTTCCACCTAACTAGTAATCAGAGAAACATAGGTTAAACCCACAGAGAGATGCCATCTTATGCCCATCATGTTGCCATCAATTACAACATTTGGTAGCACCAGGTATTGGGAAGTATATGGGGGAAGGGGAGCTCTTACTCAGTGCTGGTGAAAGTATAAATCAGTATATTTTGGAAGACAATTTTGTAATCCTATTGATAGAGTTGAAATCAGTGTACTGTATAACCCAGCACAAGGAGATGTTTGCATAACCATGTGTACATAAGTGTGTCAGATGTGCACGGCAGCCTTCTTTGTAACAGTAAAAGAGTGAAAACTATCTTATAGTAGAGAAGTAGATTTTTTTATACAGTGAGTTTTTTTTAACATGAGTTAAGAATGAACTCCATCTACACGTATCAGCAAGAATAAATATTAAAACATCACTGAATAGGAAAAGTTGAAAAAAGGTATATACTGTATGGCACCATTTATTTAGAATGTTTAAAGCCACAAAAAACAGTATTATATAGTCTATAGAGGTACATAGCAGTGTGGAAAAAGCACAAAAACATGCATGAGAATGAGACACACCAACTTCAGGATAGTGATACCTCTGGGGAGAGGAGAAGGAAGGGGATAAAGTATCTACACATTTTATTCATATAAAAGAGAAAGGGGGGAATAGAGCAAATATGGCCAAATGTTGACATCTGATTATCTTCATGGTGGGTACATGGGTCCTATTTTTCCTGCACTTTTAAATGTTTGAAATGAATCACAATGAAAAAGTTAAACGAAGAAGAGAGCCCTTTGTAGAAGATGAGCTCCTCAGTAGAACAGCATCTGTATCATAGGGGGCCAGGTCATGTGAAGTGAGTAGCAACAAGCTAAGGCATTAAAAAGAAACGAGAGCACACAACTACGAATAAGTATGGGCAGATCTGAGGGCTGGGGGGGGGGGGCGGATAATAAAGGTAGTAACTGGCCTATGTCTGAGAGAAGGGAAATAGTGAGAGCAGACAATGAGCAAGTGCCCGATGAGGATTCTGAGTGTCCTCCTGGTGTGACACATCAACCTCTGAGCGCTGGTCAGAGTGTAGTGTGAGGGCAAGTCTGGAAGAAGAGTGTTGCTGCTTGGCTTGGGACACCCTCTCACCCCGTCTCCTCCTCCATGTGACGGAAAGAGGAAACTGAGTCAGGTGACGTTAGCTCACGGCATCCTTGGAATGTTCTGCTCACCTTCACAACTACAGCCCCATCTTCTCGGGTGAAATCCAAGGCCTTGGGCTTCATTTGTTCATTGTGTCAGCCTTAAACCAGGATTTGAGTGATAGAAAGTTGGTTGAGGGTCAGGTCTACTGCAATGAAGATGATGGTGAGTAGCAGGATAGCCGCTACTACGAACGTTCATTGCCCTTGACCACCCAATCTCCAGCCATGCTTTTACTTCCTGCATTTGACACGTATGCCATATGGTGTGCTTTCCAGAGCTTTCATTGAAATGATCTCAATTGATCCTCATAGCAATCCCATAAAATAGGCAAAGCGGGTACTATTCTCATTTTACAGATGGGGAAACAGACCCAAAGACATTACATGATTTAGCCAAGGTTACAGGGGAGAGTCTCATCTTTCACCCTGTTACCTGGACTTAGAATATCAGAATCACCTTGCACTCGTCTCTGTCCATTCCTGCATCAGTAAGGCAGCAATTCCATAGGTTGTTTCTACAAAGTGTCCATATGCCTTTCCTCCTCTCCACTTCCTTTCCCACCATCCAGATTTGGATCCTCAGCATTCCTTGCCTGAATTACAGCTGGTGAGCTGGACTTCCAGATGCCACTTTTCCCTCGTTCCAGTCTACCCTGCATTCTCATGCTAGACTAAACTTCCTTAAACATTGCTTTCATTATGTCATTTCCCTGCTCAAAAATTTTTGTGAGCCCCTCTTTCCTTCTACACTGAATGGAAACTCCTTGGCCAGGATTTCAAACCGCTCCTTAATCTGAACTCACCTTTTCTAGTCAACCACTCAAAATGGGTGCTTTGAAAATAAAAATGGCTAACAAATCCATCCATCAAATCAGTAAAGGTTTGTGTTTTGTATTTTTTAGATGATCCTGCTCAGTACTGACAAGAGAGTCATAAAACAGATTTTTAGCCTTGCTGGTAGACTTGTTCATGCGTATAATCTTTTTGGAAGGCAGTGTGGTTGTCAGAATCAAGAGCTTTTGACCTAATAAATCTGCTTCTGGAAATCTATCCTAAGGAAGTAATCTGAAATACAGAAAAACCCTTATGTCTAAAGATGTTCATTATACTGTTATTTATAGTTATGAGCAATTAGATATAATCCTCCAGTGGCTTTCTTTGGTGCTTAGAATAAAACCCTAAATCCTTACCGTGGCCTGTGGTCATACATGACTGAACCCAGCCAACTTTCCTCTCTCCTGCTTGCTAACTAAAGTCTATAGTGGTCTTTTCACTGTCCCTTAAACAAGCTCATTCCTGCCCCAGGGACTTTATAGTTGCTATTTCCTATGTCTCAAATGCCCTTTTCAGATCTTCAAACAGTTCATTCTTCCCCATCTTTCAGGTCTCTGCTCAGATGTCACCTCTTCAAAAAGCCTTCTCTAAGCACCCTTCGTGATCTAAGCACCCTCCATGGTCCCCTTAATCTGGTTTAGTTTCTTCACAGACTTTGTTCCTTGAAATTACTTACTTGTAATTCTCCAAAACTAGAATTTAAGCCCTTTGTAGGCAAGGATTCATTTGTCTTGCTTACTAGCGTATAACCACATCTAGAATAGTGGCTAGTACATGCATGGCAGGAGCTCAAAAATTTCATATGAATGAACAAATTGTGTTAAAAGCCCACTTTAAAAAGAATAAAAGGAAAATATCTAGGAGCAAAGACTGTAGGTTTGTTTTACATTTTCTTCATGCTTTCCAATATTTCTCAAATTTTCTCTTTTGAGGGTCTTTTATAATCAGGGGGAATACAAACTATTTAAACAAAATATAGCCTGCAGTCTGGCCAGGCCCATTTTATCACTATTCCAGAACAAGCATTCGATGCACATTCATGTCAGTGGCATGGCTGTCTTCTTGCCTGCCCTTCTTCCTGCACCTCTGATAATCCTTGAAACCTCAGCTCAAGGCCCACCTCCTCCATGAGGCCTTCCTGAGGTTATTCCTATACTTACGGATCTCCCTCCCACACCAGGCTTTGCATTTAACTGGGTATGCCATGCTACATTTATTCACTCATTCATGAAACACTTTCTGTTTGCTGGCATGTATGTGTGAAAGAGAGAGAGAGAGAGAGAATATGTATATATGTGTGTTTGGGAGGAGTTCGTTTTCCCTCCTCAGCAGATACCGTGTCTTAGCGTTCCTCCTCCCTCCAAATCTTTAACATAGACTAATAGCAGAGTAAGTACTCAATAAATACTTGGTGGTAGTCCTTGGTGTTGAGGCTACTGGGTCTTCAAGCTGGGGCTCTGAAAATTCACGGTGCTCCTTCCATTACGGGATGCTGGCTAGTAACACTTCAGCTCGGACTGACGGAGCACTTACTGCGTGTCCTGTGCCGGCCGTTCATGCTCCTGTGCACCTGGGAGGAACTGCTTGCATTTTCAGCTTCAGGTTGAAGAAACTGAAACACAGAAAGCTTAAGTAGCTTGCCTAGAGTGACAAAGCTGGAAGGGCTAAGACCTGGACTAAAACACAGCCCCAGCTCTTCACCTCTCCGACCAGTGAAGCAGGACTTCCTTTAGCCCCCAGGCCACAGATGTGTTTCAGTCCAGCTGTGTGCTCTTGGTCAAGTTACTTAACCTCACCGGATCTGTTTCCACGTCTGTAAAACGGGAGACCGTGAGACCTTGCGGGGCGGTTGTCAACGTCGAGATGGGAAGTGTGTCGTGTAGTGCCCGCACACAGCGGGCGCCCGTCAACGGTAAGTGTTCTTATTGGGCATGCTGCCGCCTTGACATTTGCTGCTGAAAGCCGGGTACGGCAGCCCCATCTCATTGTCCGCCACGCAGCGAACGGCCTGGGTCCGATCGGCATCTCCAGAGCTGGGCTCCGAGCTCTGCGGCGCGGACCGAGAGAAAACAAATGAGCAGCCCAGCCCAAGGTTACCTAGAGCTCGGATTTCCTCGTCTGAACGCATAATTATAGGAAGAGGGTTGGATTACAGAAGCAGCTGTTTCTGTGTGTCACCCAGGCCCACTAATGTAAACATCTCTCACCCCGCAGGAATTATTTTAGGACCAGGAAGCAGCACGCTGTTTATTGAAAGAGTCACAGAAGAGGATGAAGGTGTCTATCACTGCAAAGCCACCAACCAGAAGGGGTCCGTGGAAAGTTCGGCGTACCTCACTGTTCAAGGTAAACAGCTGCGCCAGAAAGCAACAAGAAACAGATCAGACGTCTATTTCCCTGTTTAACTTTCCACCTCCCGGTCTCCCGCTGCCTCCAGCCTGTTCCTTTCTCTGACCTCCTTGCCCCTCCCCCTGGGGCTCTGGGTGTGGGGGGGCGGGGGGGGCCCTGGCGAGGCCCCAGGGGAAGACGCTGGTGGGCCACCCACCCCCCTGCCCCAGAGCCACCGTCTGAACCCCGACTCTGCAGGGAAGTAGTTCCTGGAAGAGGGGTACGCCACTGACCCGCAGAGAATGACCGCAGTGGCCCCGCTTGTGACAAAGAAATCCAAGAAGGCAGAGGGGTGTAGAGAGAGGGAAACACCCACACGGTGGAAACTCGTTCGTTCTTTTTCCTTTTCCAGTTCCCACGAGTTAGACCTATGCCGCTCTCCTGAATGTTTTCACAAGCTAGGCTTTTGGGGGTTTTTTGTTTTTTTGTTTTTGTTTTTGTTTTAACACGGAGCAGTCTGCAAAATATTATCCGGGAGAAGCCACACATAAAAAACAGACCACATTTGAGAAAACTATTCCAAGTGCTTCCTCTTTATAGACCTCAGACAGTTTGTTGAGCAGCAAAATCCAAAGCGGTCTAATCCGAGCCAGGACTGTGGCCATGTGGCTCCCATTTGGGAAGTAGTTCAGACCTCAATTTCAGTCCTCTGATGCCAGGAATCATCCAAAACATAACATTTACAGTATCATAAAATATCACATTGGCACCTCTTGAGATGTAAATATCTATGGCATTTTGAGGTCTTACATGAAAAGATGCAATTTGTTCGGTAGCCTGTTTCCAGGGGCTCCCCAGACAACAGGAGGCGCAAGTATTGCTGGCGGGGCAACGGCTTATACATCAGGTCTTCCGCTCTGGAAACCTGCACTGCTCAGAGTCTAACTCTGGGAATCCAGACTCCTTTAAAACAGAGCATCATCCCCATTCTTTGCCGAGGAGATGATTTTAGAGAGCCTCCTGAAAAATCTAGAAACTATGCTTCCACAGATGTATACTTTCGGAAAAAGTTGAGGGTAGCATTCCCCCAATACTTATAGTGATGATCCTGTTTCTCTCCGAAATAGTCCCCATCTCCAAGGATTCTTTCAACTGGTCTGCTTATGCACGGACAAAACAATTAGCCATGGAGAAAATTACGTGCACGTCTCTCTTTAACACCTCTTTCTTCAAAGGATGGTTCGTTTACCTTTTAACAAGGACTCCAGATGTGGCCCTCAGGGAGTCACTCCATCAGGCCAGGGAGGGCTGCAGATCTGAGAAAGGGGCAAGGAGGTCCCAGATGCTCAATCCAGAAGGCATTTTCCCCCATGTCCTGACAACAACCCCAAAAGACGCACAGAGCAGTTAGGAAGCCCCAGACAGGAATGAGATGACTGATCTAAACCCGACAGCCAGGTAATGGCAAACGTAAATGAGAGCTGGGCTCTTCAGACCCACTCCAGCTTCCCATACCTGCCTTCCTTGTGGTTCACCCCCACCATCCCCACTCTTCTCTACCAGGGAATATGCAGCCGTGTCTGACCCAGTGGCTAGGCAGCTGATGGCTTGGGAGAAGCCCTTGCCTGAAGCAGGGATATTTCTGCAAGTTTGCAGCTCTCCACAAAGACTTTATTTCCTTTCCCTTCACCTTTTCTGCCAGGCTGATCTGGGGTTCCCGGAAGCCATCTTGCTTCACGACATCTGTGAGTTTCTTCTGTCTGCAGTCAGGACCACCACCCTTCTATTTGCCACAAGTCTACCCCCTGGGAATAGTCTCTCCTGCTGTGATGTGTTTGCTGTCCACGGGCAGAGCAGTGGCACTGGGGAGACTCCCAGGCTGGACTGGAGCCAACACCCTGGCCATCAGAGAGCCTGACTCACCTCTAACCCTCCTTTGTCCCTATGGCCAATTTAGTAGTGTCCTCCAGGATGAACAGCTGACTCAGATGCTCATTCTCTTCCCTGCCCTCCCACACCATGGTTCTTGGATCTTTAGTCTGTACTTATTTTATCCTGCTTTTTATTATTATTTGGGGATTGATATCCCTCTCTTCCTGACTGAATTGTAAACGTTTTGAGACAGAACTGTGTCTGACCTATCTTTGTATCCCTTAGCTGTGCCCCGCACTTAGCAGGAGACTGTTTATTTAGTACCTTTCTGTGCAGACACTGCTAGACAACTGGTATACCTAATCCCATGAACTTAAGAATCCAAAGAAGTAACTAGTATTATCTTTAGTCTACAGATGGGAAAACAGACACTCCAGAAAGGTTAAATTATTTGCCCAAAGTCATACAACGAAGTCAGCAGGAAGGCTGGCTGCAGTCCATGTCCTGTAACCTGTGGAGGGTCCACCCTTCCTCCATTCGTCCCAATCCCTGAGGTGCCGTAGGAACTTGTCCTTGAGGCCTTAGCATAAAATTCAGTTCTTAGACTTTTTCAGTTATCCTGTTATTTGGTTTTCTCTCTACCTGGTTCTAATTTCCTACAGTGATTCCTTTTCCCACTAAGTGCTTTTCTGAAGTCAGACAGCATTAAGAATATGGCTGCCACTGATCCTTTCTACACGTTTCCATCAGCCTGTGTCATTTGCTTCTGAGAAAAGGGGAGACCATTCTCACTTGAGTTGCCATGTCGGCTGCCTCTACAGACGTCCTAACCCTGTCATCTCCTGACATCATCTCTCAGCCTCCCAAAGAGCCCGCCTACTTCTCTCTCCTTCCATCATCTTCCAATTCTAGAGTGCTCTTTTTAAATGACTAATCTTAAGACATGTTACTTCCCTGCTTCGAATTTGCAGTGGTTCTGGATAGGCTCTCATCCTCATCCAGGCACACAAGGTCCTCCCTGGGCTCCTTCTGCAGGCTTGTGGCTTACCCCTCCCTTCACCCCTGAGCTCCCCAGCTGTGCGACTGCTCCTCCTCATCCTCTGCCTGTACACAGTGCCTTCCTTTGGTCTCCACAGCCTTCCTTCCTCCCATCTCCTTCTCCCCCAGACAACCCTATTTATCCTGACAACTCACTTTGACTTGCTTCGGGTGTAGAGGAAAGGACCTCCTGCCTTACCATCACTTTCGCCTCTGTGCTCCCAGAGTACTTGACGTGAACCTTTAACGCGAACCTTTAATGCAACGCTTACCACAGCTTACTCTTCACTCCTCTTTCCCTGAGCATTCGATAAATGTGTTTGCTGGATTGATCTACTTAGAAAACCACCACCGAATGTCTGAAAAAAGACACACGTCAATAGATTGTTTAGGGCAAGAGAGATAAGCCAAATTCAATTAGTTATTAACTCAACAACTTAGTTATGCGTCCAGGACTGTGCAGCACGTGGGAGTATAACCATGATCCCTCACCTCAGTGTGCTTTCAAAACCTGGTTGGAAGCAGATTAAGGTGCACAGGAAACAATTAGAACCAGACCAATAAGAATTTTGAGCTTCTAAGGGCACCTGGGTGGCTCAGTCAGTTAAGCGTCCAACTCTTGGTTTCAGCTCAGGTCCTGATCTCATGGCTCATGGGATTGAGCCCTGTGTCAGGCTCCATGCTCAGCAGGAGTCTGCTTGGATATTCTCTGCCTCTGCCCCTTCCCCCCTCCCTTTCTAATAAATAAACAAATCTTAAAAAAGAGGAATTTTGAGCTCCTCCTAAGGATAAAGTAGAAACACTAGTTTGTATCAAGCAGACCACACAGTGCTGCTAATAAGAGCTCAGGGAGTTCAGAGAGACAAGAAAGGCCATGGGGAGTGAACCAAGGTCTAAAGGAAGCCTCAGAGGTTGTTGGGTTGGCAAGGCAAATGGGGCAGTGAGCTATGAGACAACTGTGAGCCTTCTACGTTGATATCTCCCTTGGCAACAACAAAGTTGAGGTATTTTAAATATTTCCTCTTGTCTAGCTCACGGGGTTTTCTGAGGAACTGGTACTTTTGATTCGTGACCTCTTTTCCCTCGGGTGGCATGAGTCTCCAATAGCACCTGGGGAAATGATAGAGCTTTGCAAGGTGGCTGTGGGCACTTCATGCATATGGCTCTTTGTTTTTACTCATTATTGTCCTCAACTGCCATGCTTTTTGAGTTCTTGTGTCTGCTTTTTATAGTTGTTCTGCCTTCTTCCTGGCTCTCTTTTGTAATTTTTTTCTCCCCCTGCTCTCGCAGTGACAGCTGAACCCGACCTCTCTGCTTAAAAACTGGGGTTGGCTGAGAAAACAGATTCCCTGATCTGCAATCATCAAACCACCTGAAATACTGTACCCATTTACAAATAAATGGAGCCATATCCAAATAGGGTAATGATAAAGTAGCGCAAGGAAATGAGGATGTTTAGTCTAAAAACTAAGCAGTGATATTATTGTTTTCCTCAAATATTTGAGAAGCATCAGACTGAGGAGATGTTTCACTCCTCTGACACACCAGAAAATATAGCCAGAACCAAGGAAGGGAGATGGTGGCGAAATTTCAAGGAGGCAGGTTTCAGCTCCATATATAGTTTGGGATAAGGAGATTTTTTAAAAGTGGGTATTATGTGGATCTTTTTAGTTAGATGCACCATCTCGGATGGATGTACTTGAGGCTCACTGAATAAAAACTGGATCCTTAGATGCTCTTCCAAACTGTTCAGCGCAGGACCTGGTTAGTAATTTTATCACTGAAATTAGATCCTTGCCCTCTCTCTGGTGGCTCTCACTCTGGTGGCCAGGAAACGTCCCCTAGCTTTTGACTTCATTTCCCAATATATGCATATAGACCCTTCACACTGACCTATCTTGTCAGGTTGAGTTTAGGAAATGAAACCAAGCAAATGAGTTGTGTCTGTGGCTATGTTTAACAGATTTAAAGAGGTTCATGAATTAGCCAGGAAGGAAACTGTCTGCTCCTTTTATTTCCCTTGAAAAAGGATTCTTATGCTCATAGATAAAACAATGTGTTATTTTTGTATCTGAAAAGGATGAGTGGACTGTGGAGTCAGAGTGGCTTCTTTAAATAATCACAGGTCTTGTTTGGTTTGGACTGCACGGGATCACACGTGGAACTCTCAGAGAGGAAGTTCTAACGTTAAAAACAACACCACAAAACCATTCGTAACCAAAATAATTTCTGAAATTGACATAGTGCTCAATAGCCCATGCAACTCAATGGGACGGTTTCAAGGAAAGCATGGCACATTCTCATCCAAGGACTTGAGATAAAACATACTTTATTATTGCAAGAAAGAACCACAATGTATATGTAAATACATTCTTCTAACAGATTTAGGCTTTGCTATTGGAATACTACTTCAATAGCATTTATAATTACACAAGAGAAAATACCACGTTAAACATTCTTTTGAGGATGACTGATGGATATGAAAATCATGGAACGCACAGGACTGCCTTAGGGTCCCACAGTCTAAATGCTTGGAGTGGCAGATGGCAGTAGAGGTGAGATTGGCAAAATTATGCCATGATAATGCACAGTAACACATTTCGGGAAAGGACCCACAGAGCGGGAAACATACACTGTGTTCCTTAATCATTTCTGAGAGTAAGAAATAGGAAAAGCCCAAAACTGTCTTGGATATGCAGCCACTCCCTTTTATCCCCCTTGGCCAGGCCAGCTTTTGGGTTTCATTTTTTTCTGATGCTCCTTCGAGCCTGGAGGACCCTCCACGTTAGCTCCTCTCTTCCTGAATCCTGCCCCAAATTCACTCCTCTGGCTCTCCTGGCACTAGGAAGGATGTGATAAACTAATTCACATGAAGATGTTGCTGATTGATGTCACTCCTCTCCTGGGTGTTGGCAACTCAGAAGGGTTCCCAAGGAGAGACCAGCGCTTGCAATGGAGAGATGAACTCGTTACTCACTAATTTCACGCAGAAGGGCTGGGGGACGGGATATGCATGTCTTTGTACTTCAAATCTAAACAATGACATAAAGCTGGCCTTGATCAAGAATTCAAAAAATGGTGATGGAATTCAGTTCTAATAGCTTATGCTCACTCAACATGCATTAGTCTATTCAACTTCTGTGACAACCCAATGGAGATTTTTTTCTACTTGTGAGTGAGAATCTGAAGTACAGAAAGATTTAGGACTTTGTTCAGGGTAACAAAGCTAGGAGTGGCAGAGCTGAGAACCGGATCCGTGTTGAACCATTCTGCTCTACTTCCTCTCAGCTCTAAGGTAGCAGGGGACCCCCTCTGAAGCCAGGTGCGTCACTGCTCCTGAGCTGTGTACCCTTGGGCCAATTACTTACCTTCTTGGTGCTTCATCTGCAAAACAGATGTTAATAATGGTATGCCAAACTTACAGGGTTGTAAGGATTAACACATTCAAACCCGTGTCTGGCATATAATAGAAACTTTTTAACCATTAGCTAACATTATTGTTTGTTAATGTGATAAACCATATTAATTTCCCCAAAACTTTCTGTATTTTAGTTTTCCTACACTTAACCAGGGAGTCACCCAAATGGGGTTCCAAACCACAAAGTTCCTCTTTGACCTAAGGATTTAGGTCAAAGGATTTAGCTTTACTAGCTTTAATAAAAATGTGTTCTAGAACTGATGGCCCATAATAGCAATTTTAAATATCTTTTTTTTTTAAAGCTCTCTTTTTTTAAGATTTTATTTATTTATTTGACAGAGAGCGAGACAGCCAGAGAGGGAGCACAAGCAGGGGGAGTGGGAGAGGGAGAAGTAGGCTTCCTGCTGAGCAAGGAGCCTGATGCGGGGCTCGATCCCAGGACCCTGGGACCATGACCTGAGCTGAAGGCAGATGCTTAACGACTGAGCCACCCAGGCGCCCCAGCTATTTTAAATATCTTTACCTAAAATTATTCTTGAAAACTTACTTCTAATTTAATCGGAATACATTAGTTCTCTGTTCTTAAGAGGGGTTCCAAACTGGTGTACAAAGATTCCCAAAGAGCTTCATAAATAGTAGGAGAGCCAATTTTAATATTCCAATAAGTCTTAGAGAAATTACGTAATAAGGTTAACTGGATTGTTGGTTATTGGATTTTAGATAAAACGAAGTAGCACTTCTTGACTGGCTCATGTGGAAGATCAGGTCTAAGTGTATCTGATTGATTTTCTTTTCATCTATATATAAATATTGAGACTTCCACTGGGCCAGTGCTGGAGATGCCAAATGAACACGAAACACACCCATCTCTTGATGTCTTAAGAATTTAATGGGCAATAAACCCAAATGAACAGTTACCTCAAATTAAAATAATGATAGAACCAGAGAACAACACCTAAGCCACCCTGGCAGGTATGAGGCAAATGTCTCAGGGCAAGTAGTGACCCATTTGTCTGTAGAAAACGATTGGTATTTGGCCAAAGTCTGAGTAGTTTTAGAAAGAAGAGACAAATTGTGATATATGCACTAGGTTTGGATGGAAACCAAATTATCTTGTACTTGAAGTCCAAAAACTAAGGATTTAAAAAAAAAAAAAGAAAAAGGAAAGGGAGTTCTGGGGTTGGGGGGAACCTTGAAAAGAATGGCTACCACTAGGTTCACGCATTTCTCCTGTGAGCTAGGGTGCTCTTGTTACCTGCACATGTGGAGGATGAGGCCGCTGGGGCATGGGGTCCTCGGTCTAAGACATAGCTGCTTGCTTCCTGCCCTTTCCTGGTGACACTTGGGCTCATCTCAAGTCAAGGCAGGTCCCAGAGCGAGAGGCCCTGGTCTTGTGCTTGGGGAGCTTTCCTAACCTCCTGGGAAGCACCACTGGTTCTACTGCGAGAGCTGAGTTTCCAGGCCCTGTGTGTCAGGGTTGGGGGGTGCGGCCGCAACCCAGAGTCCAGCCCTGGGCAGAGGGAGCGGCCGTCACCATCACAAAGGCTCAGGGCAGGGTAGCCAGCCACTGCGGTTACACAGACTCTAGACTAGGCACATCACCCCTCAAGACTCAGTGCCTCCCCTGGGGGGGCATCCGCACTTCCTGTCCCAGGAGGGGTGGTCTGAAGCCTCAGAGGGTAACTGACAGGGAGGGCTCTGTGCAGCAGGGTTAGCGGTCTGGAATAAAAAGTACGGTCACCCTAACTCTTGAGAGGAGCCCCAGTCTGGTCACTCTCCCATATAAAAATAACCTCGCAGCGTGCCCTGGTGCAGGCTTGCACACACGGCCTGTGAGCGCGATGGTCCCAGCCCCAGGGCCCACTCCCAGTTAGTGTCAACCCCACCCTCGTTTCCTCTTGCCTCCTTTCCCCCTGCCATGTGCAGCTGGGCCATTTCCTGGACTGAGCTCATCAGCTGTCACCAGCCTGCTGAAGCTGGGTCTAGTCCGACCAGTGTGGGGTTGTTTGACCTCTGAGAAAACATCCAAGAGCTGCATAGGAAGAGATGTTGCTGACTTAAGTCGGTCTCCTCAACATAAGACTATCCTAATGGTTACTTTCCAAATAAAGCAAGTGAGACAGAGAGAGAGCACAGATACTGCATGATACCCTGTTAAATTCCCATTCTAGTTTTCAGTAAGCAGGGATAGAACACTAGAAAGATCTTTCGCCTGTAATAAACGTTCATCTTGAAGATGTTTCTTAATGAGTTCTTTAAATGTGTAAGTGCACACAAACACATTTGGTCCCACTGAAAGGAATTTTGCCTGAGTAAGGGCTGTGGAATTACTTTGGGGGTCAACTTCCTGCCCCGTGGAATGCAGTGGGAAAGTTCCCACAATGGGAGGGGGCCTCTCCCAGGGCATTCCAGGCAGGAGGCCTCTGCAGAGGTTAGATGCACACAGTGCCATGTCTCAAGATGCTGTCAGCATCTCCAACAGCCCAAGGCCACTATGGCCCGAGCAGGTCCCAGTAAGATTCCACAAAACTTACTTGCAGCATAAGCAGAGAAGAGTGTGAGTGTGAGAGCATGTGTGAGTGTGAGTGTGTGTGTGTGTGTGTGTGTGTGTGTGTGTGAATACAGCAGGGCAGCATTAGACCTTTCACATGGGAGAGGAAAGCCAAACTCATATTAACTTGAGCTTACAATATTCCCATCGAGAAGATGCATACGGAGAGAAAAACTTATCATACTTCGAAACTTCAACAAAGCTGTTCTCATTCTCATGAGGTTCAGGGAAATGGCCACAAGCTAACAATGCAGCAAATGAAGCCAAATTCATTCGTTCATTCACTCACCCACTATATTCAGGATGCCTACTCAGTGCTGGGCACTCTTCTAAACACCAGAGACAGAGCGGTGAACAGGAGAACCCCAATCCTACATTCTGCTGCTTTGGATAGGGACTTTGAACCTATTCACCTGTTCAGATGTGAATGCCAGACTGTGAACTCCAGACCATACCTTTCATCTACCACCATATACCAGCATCTAGAACAGAGCCTGCAACATAGGTGGTGTTCCATGTGTTTATTGGATTAATGCCCATGAACAGGAATTTGACCCTGAACCCTTTGAAAGCTTCATGAAGCTCTTTGGCGACAAAGCTAATCATAATTTACCCACTCACTCACCCAGTCCGAGGAGCGGGGACGGGAATGTGGCCACAGCCCCTGGCAGCCTACATTCTGGTAGAGAAACAGTGAGGACCAAAGCATGGAGGTGCAAGAGGGCTGGTCAATTTAAGAAACGACAAGTATTTTGATGTGATTGGAGCAAGTGGGAGGATGGTAGGAGATGAAGCTGAAGAGACAGGCCAGGTTGGGCACAAAGGATCCAGAGATTTGGACTTTTATCCTGACAGCCACGGGTGCAGAGGTGGGCCGTGCTGGCATTTAGACGGAGGCAAAGTCACGCTGGCTCAGCGAGGAGGAGATCTGGGGGGAGTCAAAGCGGGTCAAGAAGCTGGTGCCGTGGTCCAGGTGACAGGGCCTCGAGGTAGGCAGTGAGAGCCTGGCAGCACAGGAGGGGACAATCTCCTGAGCCTTGGGAGGAGAAGGGGCGGGACTTTGTGTTGGAGTGGCTGGGGAGAAAATGTGCATTTCCCCTCTAGACGAAAAGATCCACTGCAGCAGGGACCGTGGGCTGCAGGAAGCACATGGATAGAGGGAAGAAGGAAGCGGCTCGGCTTTCTAACTTGTGCATTTGCTGTTCTTCAGAGAAACTTCATTGGCTCCAGCCACCCGCAGGCAGCATGGAGTTTAAACCCTTCACACAGATGCTCGAACTCTCTGCAGTCGGGTCCCGGCCTGCCCATATATTGCCATGTGCGCCCCGTCATTTCCCAGCTCTGGGTCCTCACTCCTGCTGTCCCCTCTGCCTCTGTGCCCTCCCCACCTCATCTCTGTAGGCCACCATCCATTTCAAATGTCGCCTCTTCCAAAAAGCGTTAGATTCCCTCAACCCTCATTTCCTTGTATTTGCCTTACGTCTCAGTTAGGTTGGCAGTGAGCCCCCAGAGCGTGACAACTTTCTCCTGCTCATCTTCCCATCTCCTCCAGACTGACTGTCACCTGCAGTAGGAGTCTGTACCTTCTTGTTGAATTGAAACAAAGAGCCCACGAGATGTAGCACTTTGTCTAGGAAATGGGGATATTATTGCTACCTACTTCATGGGGCGGTTCTGAGGGCTTGGCGCATGATAAGTGCTCAGTGATACCATTCCTATCATCCTTTTTTAAAAAAGATTTTATTTATTTATTTATTTGCGAGAGACAGGGCATGAGCAGGTGGGAGGAGGCAGAGGGAGAGGGAGAAGCAGGCTCCCCGCTGAGCAGGGAGCCCAACTCGGGGCTCGATCCCAGGACCCTGGGATCATGACCTGAGCCGAAGGCAGATGCTTAACTGACTGAGCCACCCAGGTGCCCCCACATCATTATTTCTAAAGAGAATAAGTTCCATTTGTTCTTCCCTAGCTTAATAGGGAGCCTCTGTCTCCCTATAATGACGTTAAAGGATGAGACACTACTTTAGAATTCTCCAGAAACTGTCCCCTGGAGTCTGTAAGTAGGGAACCATTGTCCTGGCCCACTGGGGCATTCCTTTCCAAATCCCAAAGATCTTCCTCTCTGGAGGCTTCTCCTGAATGCTTTGGGTCGTTTCTTTTTGGTGGTGGAGAAACTGCTCAGCTTTTGATCTGTGTGTGATTCCGGGAAATGAGGTGATTGGGAAGGACCCCCTTGGCATCCCAGCCCCCCTGCAGGGTCAGCTGCTGCTGCGAAGGTCAGAAACGGAGCCAGAAGTGGGGAGCAGGAGGTGGGCAGTTTGGCCCGACTGTTCCAAAAGCAGCGAGCAGGCAACTCTAACGGTCCTTGAGTTTTATTTTTATTTTTAAAATCAAAGTAGAGGAATTCTGTGAGTCCCAGAGGAGCGCTTTTATGTCATTTTTGTTATTTTTTTCTTTTTCTTTAGAATTTCCTCTAAAACCCTTTAGGGAGATTTCACGTATTCCAGATTTAGCACTTTAATGGGCTTTTGTTCCTGTCTTAATTTTTTCCTTTTTAAAAATTTCTCCTCTGATTTTTAATTAGCTATTTCTGGGATTACAGAGTTTGCAAACTCAACAGCAGAATTTCTGGAAAGTCTTTTCATTTCTGCGTGAGTTTATGATGATAACATCATGCACCCTGCCTGACTCAGAAGGTAAGAGAAGACCTGTCCCAGACTAACTCTTGCACCAGCAGATTGCGTTCGCCATGATGAACCATGTAGGGGCATCAGACCCGTTTTCTAGAATCACAAAGACTCTAAGTTGGACGGTGCCTTTTGAGGATCAGCCTGATGGTTTTCTCTCTCCAGGAACCTCGGACAAGTCTAACCTGGAGCTCATCACTCTGACATGCACCTGTGTGGCTGCAACCCTCTTCTGGCTCCTGTTAACGCTCTTTATCCGAAAACTGAAAAGGGTAAGAACATTTCAGATGAAGTTCTACGTTCCTTTTTACATAATGTTCTAAAATGCTTCTCATGGCCAGAGCAGGCACGGAGCCAATGTTAGACTCTAATCCCCTTCCCCCCTGGCTTCTGTCTCGGACCTGGGGAGCACCAAACATAGATCATTAAAATGCCTCTCAACCGTTAACAGGAGTGTTCACACCCAAAGCTAGAGCAACGAACAGAGGACTATTTCCCAGAAACAGAAGGGATGTTTTTGATATAAAGATATGTCATAAAATCTTTAAACTCAGCATAAGACCTGCAAAGTCTTTCTTATTCTCTGCCAAGAAATGAAAAGGAAAATGCAAAATAGAGACCCCCTCTGACTTACGTCTCATAACATTATGGGAGTGCACACAGCACACGGCGGTTCCGTGCCCTCTGAGCCCCACCACACAACTACGTTCTTTGCTGCGAGGTTCAGCCTGAGCACAGGACATCAGATCTCTATCATCAGGCCTGCAGCCCCACTTGCTTCTCTGCAGTCCGGGGGAGAAGAGCCAACAAGCGTTCATCCATTCATTCATGCCTCCAACATTTACCGTGCACCTGCTCCATGAGGAGCATCAGGCCCGGGGTCAGGCCCTCGGGTGGCAGCGGAGAGGACACACGGAGTGTGCGGTCTGGAGAGGAGCCTGGCTTTCACCAGTTACACAGACAAATGTGAACCTGCCACGCTAGAGGCAGCTGACTGAAAGATGTCCTGTAAGGGGCGGGCAGTCGGGCCCAGAAGGGAGGGGAAAGTGCTTCAGGCCGAGGGAAAGCCTGTGTGAGGCTGGGGCAGGACAGGGACGCCTTGGGAACGAGAGCCTGATGGAGGCCCGTGTGGCTGCCGTGGAGGGAACAAGGTAGGAGGTGAGGCGGGAGAGGAGAGGATGCAAAGGCTGGCCACACAGGGCCTTGCACGCTGAGGTAAGAAATTTAGTCTGTGTTCTGGAAGTAAAAGGAAGTCTGGCATCGTGGGGGTGGGGTGTTGTTAAGCAAAAGGAGGCAATCAGTGTAAGAGAGCAGTGTCTGGAAAGAGAATTTGGGCTGCTATGAGAATGGACCAGAGGAGGCAAGGGTGCATAGAGAGGAACCTACCAGAAGACTTTCTAGTAACCCAAGTAAGAAATGATAGTAGCTCTTAGTCTAAGGGATTAGAATTCAAGACATATTTAGTGGGTAAAATCAACAGGACTTAAAAAGTGTCAAGGAGGCCTCCTCCATTTCTAGAGATTTCTTAGTCCTTATTATCATGCCAGGTCTCATGACGAGCTCTTCATGTAGTATCCCAATTAACCCTTCCAAAAATGCAAAGAGGTAGGTATATTATCATTCCCATCGTAGACAGAAAGAAAGTACGGTTCAGAGAGGTAAAATAACTTGTCCAAAGTCACAAAGCTAGTTAGAGTTGGAGCTGAGTGTTGAACCCAGGTTGTGCGACCTTAGGCTTAGTAACCAAAACCAACGAGGTGTACTTTATAGCGTCGGTATGAGAGGCAAGGCTAAGCAGGAGCCTTCTGTGGTCATATGTAACATCAGGCATCAGCTGCATGGAATGATTGGTCTGGGGATGTGACAGTGAAGGCCACTGCTTTAGAAGGGCACAAAGGCCACACCACTGGCATTTGAAAGGGGAGACAGAGTGCGTAGGGAAGTAGGTCTAACAAAAGCAAAGCTTGCCGAATCTGGAAGGGAGGTCCAAAGGCTACAAAGGAGGGAGGGGGAGAAAAAACTTCAGAGAAAATGAAGTTTAGAGAACGAATTCGAAGGTTGTGGCAGGAAGGAAGGCAGCAGAAAAAGGCAGCCCACTCTCCTCCTCCCCACTCCCCAGAGGAGGGAAGGAGCCCACAGGAGCAGAGTGGAAATAAAGCTGGAAAGGTGCATTGGGACTAAATTGAAGATGGCCCTAGTATTTCTAAAAATCTGAAATCTTGATGTCAATAAGAAAGGATGAGAGCAAGAGATGATTCCTTCCAGAAGAGGATCCTTAGGGAATTTGAAAGGTGATTAATTGTGGGAGGCAAAGAGATACAGGCCCTCAAAAACTATTTCCATGTGGTTTCTGTAACCGCAAGTGAATTCCTCATTGATATGGACTGGATGTTATCCTTTTACCCCCACGCCGCATAGGTCAGCGTTAGAATTAGAGCTAGCATTGATGGATGCTTACTGTGTCCCAGGCCCCGTTCTCATAGCTTGACATGGATCATTTCATGCAATATTCACCACAAGCCTGGGAGATAAGCACCGTCATTATCATTATTTCGCAGATAAGGATACCAGGTTTAGAGAGGTTAAGCGACTTGCCAAGGTTAGGTGCTGGTCCAGAGTTGATCTGTGACTCAGAGCCGGGCAGCCAGCTCAATGCCTGGGCCCTGAAGCGCTGAGCTGTGCAACTTCCATGCCTAACACCTAGTAGCTGCTCAGTGTTAATGTCAATTGAAAGAATAAATATTTGTCAACTAAGATTCTACTATCCAGCTCTCCTCCAGCCCTTCCTTGATGTTTGTCTGGTGTTCCCTCTCATTTGCCTTATTGAGATAAACCATAAAATTCCATGGGGAGACTGTCTTTCATTGCCTGATCCCCTGTCTCTCTCAACACCTCCACCAGCCTCCCCACGTGTGCTCCCAAAACTGACACGTTCCTTGCTAGGCTTCAGCTAGCCTGGGCTCTTTGAAGATTGGAGGTTTTTTCTCATGGCCTTGGCTATATTGGACATCAAAAAGTATAGTCCTAAAACCTACTCACGTGGCTTCTCTAGTACACACCCAGCACCCTGGGAGAGGAACTTGTATTCCTTCCCAGACTCACACGAGGGTCTGATGGGCTGGCCCTCACAGATTAGCACCAGTGGCAAATGCAGCTCATGACAAATGTGCTCCGTATCTTTCTCTGGTTTCCACTCGCCGTGGAGGCCAGGCAGATCTTTCTGCTTTGAGCTATTTGTCACACATTTTAGTGATAATTTCTAGGAGAAAGAGACCGATTGCAAGTGATGGATGAGGTGAGCGGTGACAGCCCAGAACAGGGTGAGTAAGAGCTGAAGAATGCGGGCGAGCGTGAAATGGTGTGGATTGGAGAGGGTGACTTCTCTCCTGAACTCTGGTCCTGCCTAGGGAAGGGCAATGCAAGAGGGTTCCAAAACTCATTGAAATGCAGTTGCTGTAACTTCTAGGCAAGACTTACCCAAACCCACCTTATATGGGTAAGCAACCTTCTTTTCTGAACTGCCCATAGAAATGCCATCATCACTTCTACATTGAATCAACAGGCAATAAATTCATTGATGGGAATCTAAGACACAAAATGTAAATCCACTTATCTATGCTATGAAATAAAGGGTCTTTTCTGGGCTTGATGTCCATTACCAAGATAAAATAAGCACCTGAAGACAGATGCCCACCTTACTTATTTGACAATCCTACTAATGGCCAAAGCTCAGGACATGGCTGTGTTTAAGTCCCATGCCTTATAGACTCCTCGGCCTTTGAAATAATCAACTTCTATTTCTTATTGAAGGTAAATCTTATTCTGTTCTCACCAACGGATCCCATAGTGTTTCTAGGTACCTGCAGCAACCAAGGGGCCAGGCCTTCTGAGTATATTTAAATACTTCACATGAAATATGCCTCTCAACTGTCCCAGAGCTCCTGGTTCACTTCGCCACCTCTGGCCCTTCTTGCGGAAAAGCCATAGTCACACTTCTCACCGTTGGCCTGGCTTGTGACGTATATCCCTGCTTGTACAGATTGGCCATGGGAAGTTATTTTCAGTCAATTATTTGGAATGATTTTATAAAAATGCTTTGCATGTTTTGGAGAAGGACTATCATCTGATCATTGTCTAAGAACAAGCAACAAGGTCACCGACCATCTGGGTGCATATTATCTGAGACAATATGGCGGAACCAGCCTACAGAAATGCGGCGTGAGAAGAGTAAGGAGTTATTTAATGGGAAGTGTGATGTACATACGTGTATGCGGAGGGGCACTTTCTGTACCCAACCGCACGGTTTCAACCAAATGAACCAAAATAGCAGCAGATGCTGCTGGGTATTATTTTAAATTGGATATCCAGGGTTTTTTAAGTTGTTTCCTTGTTGGTGACTTTGAGATCTCTTTCTTTCTTTCTCAGTCTTCTTCTGAAATAAAGACGGACTACCTATCGATTATAATGGACCCAGACGAAGTTCCCCTGGACGAGCAGTGTGAGCGGCTCCCTTATGATGCCAGCAAGTGGGAGTTTGCCCGGGAGCGACTTAAACTGGGTAATGTATTCGTCCAACAGATTCCTAAACCCACACTGAGCGCCTACTGCCTACAAAGCACTGTGCTCCGAGGGCTGCAAAAGTCACCTAGGCTCGGGATTCTCCCCTCCAGCCGCTCACAAAATGGCAAGGGAGGTGGGCACAGAGGTAAATAGTTGTAACAGAACGCTGGGACGGCAGTACAAGGGCACGGGGGAGGGGCGCCTGGGGGGGCTCAGCGGTTAAGCCACTGCCTTCGGCTCAGGTCATGATCCCAGCGTCCTGGGATCGAGCCCTGCATCGGGCTCCCTGCTCCGTGGGGAGCCTGCTTCTCCCTCTGCCTGCCGCTCCCCCTGCTTGTGCTGACAGATAAATAAATACAATCTTAAAAAAAAAAAAAGCGATGGGGGCACCTGCTTGTTCTTGCAACAGTCTCTAAGCAACTTGTCTGAGCAGCAGACACCCGTCTAAGCCGTGGGGGGTACAAAGGTGTCTGAGTGCGCTACCCCAAAGGGTGAAGGAGATCGCCGCAGAAGGAGATAAGTGAAGGGCAGGGATCAGTGCCACCACAAGGCTTACAAGTACAAGCACTCCTAAACAAGGACATTTTTGAGGACTTAGAAATTTGTGACACAATTCAAGATGGCAAGGAACAGCACAGCCAAACACGTGGAAAGAGCCTTCAGTGCCCCTTCAAGGCTGTGGGTCAAAGAACCCCTCGGCACAAATCCATAGACTACGTACGTGGAATTTCCGTGGGTGTTCGAAATGTCCAGACAGAGAAGAAAGTCCCAGGGGTCATTTAAGTTGCATTTTTGAAGAGCAAGGACCACTGTTCCCGTGTAAACATCAGGCAGCTGTGCTTTCCTCCAGCTCAGCGTCACAACGCAAATTAATCTCCATCCTGGGGTAGTACAAAACCAAAGAAGCCTCTATGACTCTTGCCCAAAATATTTGGACTGTGGCTTCTGAAAAATTTCTACTCACTCCTGTGTATGCCAGAATCATTAATAGTTGGAACTAGCAACAGAGATCATGGATCCAGTGTTCCCACATCTTGTCACTCTTGGCGAAAGAGCCTGTTGTTCCGAATTCGAGGGCATTGCCTCCCCTCCCCCGACAGGCAGACTATATTGCAGTGGGGGTCTGGTGGGATGGAGAGGGAGAAATGCTTCTTCTTCTTGTTCTCTTGGGCCTTGAAATGACTCTGCTTACATTTCTTCATACATGAGAAAGAATACTTGGCCCCAAGAGTATGTTCTGTTTGGCTTGGGGAAGAAAATTGGAAATCAGTGAAAAGCTGGAGAAACAGGCAAAAGCCAGCAATGGCTGCTGACAGGGGGAAAAAAATCATCTAAATTTAGAGTAGTTAAGGGCAGGTGGTACACTAGATGAGTTCCTTCTGCAAGTCTAAATTATATGGCAGCTAGCCCAGCCCTTCAGTGACCTTGGCAGGCAACTGGGATAATTTTCCCACAACCGTAAGCCATTCTCAGGCCACATTGCTTTCCAGAGTTATTAGTCACAATCAAACATCCCTCTTCCTGTATAGGACATATGAGCTTTTCGTCCCATCTCTTCCCTCCTTCACCTAGTATCCCTGTGCTCCGTATCACATTGGGGGCCACAGCTAATCCTTCCACCAAATTTCCCCTGGGGCCTCTGTGGGTTTAGATAATCCCATTTCAGGAGGTTCTCCTTGTGGAAGATCTCTCTTACGGTTCTTTCCCTTCCTGGAGTTGCCAGATGTTATGATTTGGCTCATGTGCACGTGAGTGTCTTTGATGGGTGAGAGAAAGGGGGTGAAGTCAGCTCACTCTGTCTTCCAGTGCAGAGCGTGGCGGCAAGGGCCAGAGGAATGCTACTCCTACCAGCATGGGAGCAGAAAGGCCCAAGATTTTGGGGGTTTGAAGCCAAATAAATGACAGAAAGTAATCTGAAGTAATGTCTGGCAAGTGGAAGTAACCAAGACTATGGATGGTTGGAGAGGAAAAGCTGGTTTGATGGGCAGAGTTACAATGGGGCTATAAACAGAAAAACATTCTATACACAGAAAAACATGCTGTGTAGGGAAATACACAGACAAGTGGCATCTGATTTCAGCTTTTTGTACTCTGTTGGTTCCCACTAGCAGCCCTGTTGAGACAAGTCAGAATTTATGGTACCTGATAGATAGATACAGTAGGAGTTCGGGTCAAAAGTGTTGCTCCCATTGAAATGCCTGAAATCCGGGAAGAACGGAATCTGTTTTGTTAGTGCTTCCTCCCTAAACCTAAGGGAGAAGTCAGCTCTTACAAATGTATCACAGAAGCTGGGATAATGTCGGACAACGCAGCTTTCTATTGCAAAATAAAGTCAGAATTACCTAATCTAGGAAACAACACAGGGAACATGGAATTTGCAAGTGGACGGCACCTGGGCTGGTGTTGCCTCTTAGAAGACCAGTGCTGCCGGGCATTCTCCCTGGAGTGTCCCAGGGACCCTGGCCAGTCAAGGACGTTGTTGAAGGAGATTCCAATAGCCTTTCATTGTATGGCAATGACCTAGCACTTTTACGAGCCAGTTAGCAGCATGTAGGTAACACCAAGGAGGATTTTAAGGGAAAAGAAGGATCAGGCAAGGTCAAGCCCAGGGTCACCAGGCTCCCCTGAAACTGGAACAGTGGGTCTGCCAAAGGATTCCAATGCATCAGATGATTAAAGAGCCCATAATAGCTTCGTGCTGTTTTATGAGGCAGCAGTCAGCTTCCAAGAGAATAGATGAAAAGGCTGAGGGAAGCCAAGTGAGAACGAGCTTATTCTCACTGACAGAAGCAAAATCCCCAAACACTAGTTAAAATCAAGTGTGTTGTGCCGGGGGAAGAAGGCAATGCGTGGGGCTGAGGCTGTGGAAGGGAAAAGGATTCTGCCTGCCCCAAACAAAGCAAGAGTCTTCACGGTATGTGGTATGTGGGAGATGTCCTAAGAGAGAGATTACCTGGATATTTGTCAGGCTCGGGACACTTTTCCTATCAGGCACGGCAGAGGGAAAACGTTTTTTGCCCTAAAAAAGCAAGGAATGAGCATCCAACCAAAATGCACCCATCTTTACAAGTCTGGTAGCTGCCAATGCTCTTTCCACGCATGATTTCCACATTCACTACCTGCAGGGTCCTCCCGAGGCACTTTTATTTAAACCTAGAGTCCCCATTCTGGTCTATTTTATGAACAGTTTTATCTGAAGAGGGAAGCAGAGCCCATATCCCTGTCCATGGTGCCCGCTCTGGGAGGAATGATCTTTATCAGTCGCTACCAGTGCATGTGAGAAAAAGCGTGTAATTTCACCAGTGTTCCCTCCTAATGAAGAGGGAGTCCCCAGGAGACAGCTGCAAAGAGGCTCTTATGATCGCATCGGTAATTGAATTTTTCCTGTGTCCTGACTGGGTGCCTGGGGTGGTTGGTAGTGAGGGGACGATACTAAGCAGAGCCAGGGTGACGTCATCTTTGTTACTGAGTCACTGCACATAAAACTATAAAGTTGTAATATGATAAGGAAGCAGGAAAGCTTCGTTATAAGCTTTGTAAGAATCTTAAAAACAAACAGACAGAAACCTATGTCTTTGGGGGGGAAGGGATTGGAGTAGAAGGAAGGAAGGAAGGTCGGTTGGTTAACTCACTGAAGGCCCCTTATCGGAACAGTCGTCTGAGAAAGACGACTAGGCTGAGAGAGGAGGGGTTGTGTCAAATTAACATTCTAACTGCCAGGATTTACTTTTGACCAACGGCATTGTGTTGGCTACTTTCCCCCCCAGAAGAACCAAGCGAGAGTGACTTCTTTGGCTTACTCTTCCTTTTTCCACATCATGCTTGAGGTGTACTGTTTCTCTCAGTTCTATTTGGCTACCTGTGTCCTGATGGTGCAAAAGAAAGTGCCCTGATATAAAAAGTAGCTGAGGTATTCCGGGGGGTGGGGGTGGGGGGTTGCTCTCTTCATGGAGCATCACCTTCATGGTCTCCAACCCAAGGGTTCCTCTAGGTCCCCATAACTGTACAAGACTTGCTCACAAGTTCCCAAATGGCTACTCTTCCTTCTGCACTAAGACACGGCGGGGCCTCTGTGCACCAGGTCCTGAGCCCGCTTCTGGGAAGATTCAGACGTGGTTATCACCCTTGTGAGTCAAGTGGTCTCATGCAAGGGTGAGGAAAGAAACATGTTAACAGCGGTCACAGCAGAACATGACAGGTGCCATGAAAGAAACCTGACTTTGTTATTGCATTTGGCAACCATTTCTCTGTGGCTTAAACAAATTGCTGCCAGTGGTTGCTAGGCTCATGTGCTAAACCCTGAAGATGTCGACATCGTGTAAGGGCACGGTAGGATAGCTGGGAGCATTTTGCCTGGCAAGGAAGGCTGAGAAATGATTTCATGATTTTTGTGTACCTATGGGGCATTCTCAGAGCCGATAGCAGTGACTGTCATTCTGTTTCTTCCTTTCTGCCGAACACAGATCAGAAGAGAGGCGCCTGGGTGGCTCAGTCGGTTAAGCATCTGCCTTCGGCTCAGGTCGTGATCCCAGGGTCCTGGGATCAAGCCCCACATGGGGCTCCCTGCTCAGCAGGGAGTCTACTTCTCCTTCTCTCTCTCTGCCCCTCCCCTCTCTGGCGCATTCTCTCTCTCTCTCAAATAAATCAATAAAATCTTAAAAGAAAAAAAAAAAAGAAAACAGCTCAGAAGAAATGACCTCAAGAGGCAAGAGAAGTGGCTTAGGTTAAACAAAGGGAAGTCTTGGTAGTAATGTTGTTAAACAATGGAAGAGACTCCCCAGGAAGATTTGGTGAAGAGGAAACTAGTCACCCACCCAAACCAAATGCCTCCCAGGGGCCCAGTCTCGCTGCAAGGGACAAAGGCACCTCAGAAGCCCAGTGGAGAGGTGGAAGGAAGATACCCAGAAACATGTCCCTTACTTTGACTCTTTGGGGCTCAGTTTATTGGAGATTCTATTCAAAGTCTACATAGCTCACATATGCACATAGGATACTTTCTTCGGGAAAAAGACTTAACCTCACCCTGCTGGCTTGGCAAACAAACCAATGTCTTCTTTTCATTGCAGGCAAGTCACTTGGAAGAGGAGCTTTTGGAAAAGTGGTTCAAGCTTCTGCATTTGGCATTAAGAAATCACCCACATGCCGGACTGTGGCTGTAAAAATGCTGAAAGGTATGGGTGTCATAGTTTGGCTTTTAGCGGACCGGTTGCATTCCCAAAACACTGGTACGAGCTAGATATGGCCTAGGTATAGACGCAGCTATTTCTGCTTGGGTCACATAACAATCTTCCACTGCTGGAAGCATCCTTGGCTTCAGGAGTTTTAGATCAGGCCCGTGAGAGCTCAGAATAAACGTTGTAAATGAAACAACCCAGCACTGTCCACGAGAAAACAATTTCTGTCACCTCAAAGATCTTTCTCCTCTCCCATCGTGGGCTCTAAAATACTAGGGACTTAAGCTCACTATAACCACAGGTTCAAAGTTTTGGAATGATCCATTATGACCTTGTAATGGGAAATTAGCTGTGCATCATAAATCCCAAAGGCTTAGCTGGGGCTTGACCTAACTATAAAGTAAAACTATGACGCTGGAATAATTGAGATCCTCAGAAATCTAAACTATTTTATACTGTCAGGTCCTACCCGCAAAACATTTCCTCTTAGAAATTAAAAAAACCAGGGGCGCCTGGGTGGCTCAGTCGTTAAGCGTCTGCCTTCGGCTCAGGTCATGATCCCAGGGTCCTGGGATCGAGCCCCGCATCGGGCTCCCTGCTCTGCGGGAAGCCTGCTTCTCCCTCTCCCACTCCCCCTGCTTGTGTTCCCTCTCTCGCTGCGTCTCTCTCTGTCAAATAAATAAATTAAATTAAAAAAAAAAAAAGAAATTAAAAAAACCTATCTATCTATCTATCTATCTATCTATATCTTTCTCATGTTGAAAGATACTACCACTCTCTGAAGCACGTGAGAAGTGAAGTCACATGACAAAGTGATTCATGACCACAAGACAGATGAAAATGAAAATAGGTGAAAACCCACATAAATCAGACATCTCAAAGATGCATATTTCTTTTGAAGTACGGAAAATACTTCATTTCTTCATTCATGATGGAATATTCATGTCATTTTGACTCATTTTCAGATTCCAAAACCCAAAAGTACTGGAAACCCAAAGGGCATTTTTCTAGCTTTCCCAACTCTCCGAGATATGACCAGGGGCTCCTGAGGCATGGGAGGCCATGCACCCAGCCAAGCAGATCCCTAGGAAAGGCTCCAGGAGAAAGGGCCATTTGCATAGGGAGATTTCAGAGCACTTCCTTTCTTCCAGCATGGATGCCAGCATTGCAAGAGCCCCATGAAATGATATTTTCTACCCCAAAAGGCTGTCCTTGTCAGGCAAAGTCTCTGATAAAGCTCTTCAAGGAACCTGACCGTTCTACCAGAAAGTAACCAGAGAAGGACTCTTATACCCACGAATCAGGATTTCTGCTCAAAATGGACTGCCCAGATGATGGCAGGCCTTCCTGTGAGAATCCCTGCATTCCAGCACCCTGCCCCGCACCCCGTGCCCCAGATGCTGAAGAGAAGAGGCATCAACATGTCCTCTGTATGAGAAAGCACCAGACTAAGTGCTTTCATGTGTTAGGTTGAACCACATGAAATTGCCATTTTTCTTATTTTTCTCTCTCCAGCCTTTTGAGGTAGATATTATTTTCCCAGTTGGCGGATGAGGAAACAGGGCTCTGAGAGGTTAAATCGCCTCTGCAAGGCCCCACAGCTCACCAGTGCAAAAGTCAGGGTTTGAGTGCAGCACACACCTCCCCCCAACCCTCCCCCCCACAATGCTACATAAGAGGGGCTGCCGAGACCTGGCCTCCAGGAAATGGCCCGTTGCTCCAAAATCCTAACATGGTCCTAGCCCAAGTTATGGAAGCAACCTAATATCCAACCTTGAACGAAGTTGAAACTCCATCTGGAAGCATCTGCTTCCTCAGCTGGTCCCATTTCCCTGCTTACTACCACACACCATCTCCTGGAGAGGCGGGTCTGCTGCCCATGCTTGTCTATTGTCCATCCAAGATAACACCTGCCTGTAAATGGAACAATCCGAGGAAGAGAGCTTGGTTTTTTCCCCTCTGTGCCGAAGGGGCATAAAAGCATGCAGGGACTGATGAGTTTGAGGGGGATGATGCTGACTTGAAAAATTTTAAAGGCCCCCAAAAACGTATTCTTTGTAATACAGAAATAGCGTTTGCAATACCTTTATAAATGCTTATCTTTTTAAGCCATGAGCCTTGATTTTTAAAAGATTGCCAAATCACCCACTATATAAAATTCCTAAAAACCGTTTTCATTCAGCTTTCTTGCTCGAATTGGTTGGCCATCTGTTTCTCGGAGAAACTGAAAAGACAGAATGCCAGACATAGGCCGTGAGTCAGAAGCTCCTTCAAAGTGCCCTTGAGCAGAACCTTTAACCTTTTTGGGCCTCATGCCCATGTCTGAAATGAGAAGAGTATTCACAGTGTTTATTTTTCTAACAAATATTTGTTGAGCATCTACTGTGAGCCAATCTCAACCCCGTTGGAAAGCTTCTAGTGTTTATCTGGTTATTACTTAAAAAATAATTTAAAAATGATTTGTGCTTATGAAATACCATGCACATGCTCTGGCCATTTCGCAGACTGTTCTACAGAAATACTTGCATATGTGTACAAAGATTACACATTGGCTATCTACTACAGCATTATTTGTAATGGCAAAACACACACACACACAAACTAGAGACAGTTCGAACGTCAAGAATGCTATTAATCAACTAACAAGAATGGAAAAAGTCTCTGACATATTAAAAAAAGCAAATCTTAAAAAAATAGAAAGGATTCCATTTATGTAAATAAAACAAGAAGACCTTTAAGTAGGTATATATGTTAATAAATACGTAGAAAAAAGTCTAGGGAAGTAAGCGGTTGGAATGACTTTCACTTTTTACTCTGTATAAATCATATTGTTGGAATATTTTACAGCAAGATTATATGACTTTATTTTTTAAATTTTGTAAATGCCTTATAAATTAACCAATAAGAAAGACCCCCCTCCCCACCACCACCAAAAAAAGAAAGAGAGAAAACAAACAGAACAAACTTAATTTAGGCTTTAGACTCTGCTAAATCTTAGAGTGATGTTGTTTATCTCTGCGAATGAAGTTGAAGTCAGATGCTTATGGATCCTTACAACTCAAGATAACCCTGCAGACTCCAGGGAGGAAAAGGTTATAGGGAGAAAATAACACATTGCAAAGATGTTTACAGAAGTGGCCATTCCACTCTTGCAGACCCCTGGTGCTCCTTCTTTGTAACTCTTCAAAGAGGGGAAAGTGAGAAAACGAGGGGAGGTGTGGGCACATCCCCTGTCTGGAAGGTTCTTGCTGCGCCTGGTTCTGCCAAGCGGAAGCCTTTGGAAGGCGCCTTCACAAGGTGCCCAGCTCTGAGTCAGCGCATTGCTGAGCAGACCAGGTCCACCAAGAGGAAATGCCCAGTGACTAACCCCACCACTGCTTCTGGGCCTTACTGTAATCAAAAGGATGTTGGAGGGAGGGAGTAATGAAAACAGTCTGGAGACCCGGCCTTTCTGCAGAATGTGGGGAAGTTAATGAAGCAACCGGCTGAGCATTGGCAAACATGGAGGGCAGGAATGCCGCCTCCAGCGGAAAGAGCCCCATTGTCCTGTCGCCCTGACTCTTCCTTGTTTCTCACACAGAGGGGGCCACAGCCAGTGAGTACAAAGCTCTGATGACTGAGCTCAAGATCTTGACCCACATTGGCCACCATCTGAATGTAGTCAACCTGCTGGGAGCGTGTACCAAGCAAGGAGGTAAATGAGGAGGGCCCGCTCCCTCTCCCGAGTCACATGCCAAGAGCACAATCGGATATAGAGCTCCTTCTCCCCGTTCCTCCTCATCTCCTGAAAAACGGCCTCTCAGTAGGTCCAGAGGAAACCATTTGTCCATTTATGGAAAGGCGCTCCCATCCTAGAAATGCCTTTCCTGTACAGTTAACTGAAAGTTTCTAAAGAGAAGGATTCCCTTTGAGACCTCCTTCCAGGGGCTCCAGGTCAAGTGGAGAGCATTTTTCTCTCAGGATGGCTTTGAAGGAGTGTGACCAGAGCTAAGGTAATGGATAGAAGGGTGAGCTTTCCTTGAAGCTCCACATAAAGGAAGGAGTCACTACTGGTGGGATCCCAGGAGGAGGGGATGTGAGGGACAATGAGAAGGGCCCTTCCCTTCAGACAGGTTTTACCCGCTGGGGCAAGTGGCTGGGACAGGGCTGTGGTCATGACTCAGGGCTCCAGCATGTTCCTGAAGACCTTTCTATCTTCCCCTGTGGCAAGGTTAGCACTTGGGTATAGATGTATGATCACTGCTTAAGCCAGAAAGAAAGGTGCAAAAGACCTGTGCACATCGGTGTTTTCCAAGGTCAACAAAACTAGTAGAGATGAAGGGTAGTCGGGAAGACCCTACATGTTGGGAGTAGCAGTGGGTACAGAAAGCAGCTAAGGGCTGGGAGACCCCAACTAGAGTCACAGAGACCTAGCCATAGGCTGCCTGTTTCTCCATCACCCTTGAGAAGTGACAAGTGATAAGGCACCTGTTTTGTGTACAGGGCCCCTGATGGTGATCGTTGAATATTGCAAATACGGAAATCTGTCCAACTACCTCAAGAGCAAACGAGACTTATTCTTTCTCAACAAGGTAAGGAATTTAGGGGTTGGAGGTTTAGGCGATAGCAGCATAAAGCCAGAGAAAACTGTATTTTTCCATTAATGACTAAGCCTAAAACCCAATCTCTGCTTTTTCCTTCCATGCTAATATACCACACTTTTTATGGGCAGCACAGAGAATATGTAATCCTAGCATATGAAGCGACAATTAGAGGTTACAATTTCGAGTCATCTACCTAACTACCTATCCAAGCATCTTGATCATTTTCTTTCTTTCTCTCTCTCCGTATATACAGACACCCACACAAGTCACTTAGTTACTTCTTTAAAGAAGATGATAGCAAGTATAATTGTCTCCATTTACTAGAGAAATTAAGGACTCAATCAACTGAGTGACTTTGCAGTGAACATGAAGCCAGAGAAATTATTTTCTCCCCTTGCTGTGCCCTTTACTTCGCCTTCCCCAGACCCACACCACCCATGTCAGCCCTGTGCGCACACAGAACCAGCTTTACCCACTAAAATAAAACCACGTAACAAAAGGAACATGTAGGCTTAAGTCCTGAAGGCAGAGATTATTTAATGGAGGAGAAGGTTTAATAAAACTTCACCAGTGTGACCCATCCTACCAGTGTTGTGTCCTTCTCTGGGCCGGAGCGGCTTGGAGAGCAATGACTCAACATTATTACCTGATAATCAGCAGTGTTGGTGATGAGTCTATGCAGTGTGGTGATTAAACACACAGACTCCAGAATCAGACATCCTGGGTTTAAATCCTGTCTCTGTCACTCAAAATCTGGGACCTTGGGCAAGCTACTCAATCTCTTGGTCTCAGTTCCTTCCTTTATTAAATGGAGGTAAAAACAGAACCGAACTCATGGCATTGTTGAGAGAATCCCATTTTTCACTGAGCTAAGCACTCCAGAAATGTTAACTATCCTTGTCATTATTGACCCACTGAGAGAGAAGGACTGGGAGAGTCCAACTTAATGCCACTGATCTATACAACCTGTATGATGGATAAAGTGCCGCACATCCAAGAATTACGCCCATCTGTTACATGGACAAGAGTATTCACGGGACATACAAATAAGAACCACTGGACAGCTGGTCAATTCTCTCATCCCTTCAACTTTGACCCAACCAAAGACACAGGTGGTCTACCAGACCTGGAAACATATATGCGAGAACATGTTGTCTCCAATTTTAAACCATGCCCTCCAATAGTTAGAACCTTGAAGCTGAAGGGGCACATGACTGGCTCAGTCAGTAGAGTATGCGACTCTTTATCTCAGGGTCCTGAGTTCAAGCCCATGTTGAGGGTAGAGATTACTTAAAAAAAAAAAAAAAAGAATCTGGAATCTCGAAAGGACCTTGTGTTCAGCTAGTTCACTCTCTCACGTTATAGATGTGCCCAGAAAAGTCAAGTAAGTGAATGGCTTAAGGACACTCCCTTACTCAGAGGTGAAGTCTGGGAGAAAAGAGCCCCGCTCTCTTGACAACCCTTGCAAAGCTTTTCTGTGCATTATGCTGGATAAGGAAAGCAGGGTGGGGTCGGGAGGGGGGAGAAACCATAAGAAAAAGGGGAAAGTGGTGGCCCGGGTTGGGAGCAGTGCAAAGTCCCTTCAGTCCTGAAATCCTGGACTTGCTTCAAGAAGAACTAAGGCGGCAGCATACCCCAGGGACCTGGGCAGGATGGAACGTTTGGGTTCGTGCGTCCTTTGTTTAGAAAGCTCTGCTTCCTTCTCTGGCTATATTTAATGATTCGCCTCCCTGTTGGTGGAGCTCAGTGTTTTCATGGAAAACACATGGCTGTATTTCATATTTGGAACCTAAAGGAATATAAAGAGAAAGTGAAGGAAAAACTGAAAGGCTAAATAGAAATGGGATATTTCGTTTTCCAAATAAATGCAGCAAGATCTCTCAATACTATTTGTAATAAATGCACGGCCTTCTGCCAGAGTCCCGAAAGTTCCATACATCCACCTTTATTTAACAGTGGTGGTTACCAATAAGCAAAGCTGAACAGAGCATTGATTGAGAGTCAAGGAAAGAATGAGGGAGCTTGAGTTATGGCCCCTGCAGATGTGTCTGGGGCTGTGACCACTGGGAGGATGAGGAAGAAGGTGGCCGGGGAGCAGAGAGCATGGATTGTCACGGGCTGAGCTGTGAGCAGACCTGTCGAGCACTCTCCTCCCCACACCCTTGCCAGAGCCTTTTCCCTGCTGCCTTGTGGCCTGAGCAGGGGCCTTGTGAAAAATCCAATTCCAGTCCCCAACTGAGCAGAACCAACTCTAACTGCCTCTGGGAGACGCAGTAACAAAGAATTATAGTTTACCTCTTCTCAGGTAGGTCACCTGGGGTGCCAGTGGGGGTCTGCGCTGTGGCCTGCCTGCCCCCCCTGCAGGGCTCCTGCGGGGCTCTTGTCAGCAGGCAGGAGGCTGGTACCCCCCAGCCTGAGTCTGTCCCGCTGTCCCTGCTGTGGCTCCCTCCGCTGTCCTCTGCTTACCCCACTGCGCCCTCTAGTGGAAGGATCTCTCCTGATTCGTGACAAGTCTAGGAAAAGCCAAGCAAGGACGTGGAGCCTGGTTAGTCCAGCACTGCCTCGCGCCGTGCAGGTGCATCAAGGGATACCACTGAGCCCCAGTCCCTGTCAGCCCCTTCCTCAGTACTGCCAGCTAGCATGACTGAGCCCAGGTCCATGCTCCACCAGCACGTAGTCACGAAGCCACTGGGCGCACCAGATTTGTAGTGTCACAGTTATTAGGTGAATTACCAAAGATGATAAAAATCTTTTCCGGTTCCACACGAACACCCAGAACCAACACCTCCTTTCCTGGGAGGCCAAACATAATAAGATGGAGCTTTCCCAGTGAGGAAAATGAAACCCAAAAAAGGAGGTAATTTGCCCAATATCACATAGTTAATGAAAGAGCCAGATTACACACCAGGGCTTGGATGCCCAGTCCAGGATGAAAGGCCTTTTCTGCCCTTGTTAGGATCAAACTGGATCTTTGTTTTGAATGGAGGGGAGACAAAGAAATGTTCGCGTTCCCTCCTTCCCCAAAGAAACCAGAGAAATCAATAAGTATGGCCTTCTCTCCTTACTCACAGGGATTATGCCAAGTGAAGCCCCAAGTCCACTAGGGATTTGTCTCTATTATTCAGATCATCTTTCACAAGATGGTGTGTGGTATGGAAAAAATGGTAAAAGGCATGGACTGGAGCTGGCCAAACCTGGGTTCAAGCGTTGCCATTTACTACTGCCTGTGACTTTTATTACTCGCCTCCGCCGGACCTATTTCTTCATGTATCAGCAAGAACTACTTCATAAAATTGTTACAAAGACTAAATGAGAAAATGTACCTAAGAGTCTTAATACACTGGCTCACACCAAGCAAGCGCTCAGTGAATACCAGCGACTGTTAACATTTCTTTATCCTACCTAACATGCTATCTCGAAACCCACCCGAAAGCCGAACAGACTCCAGAACCCCATGAAGAGCCAGGCACCTGAGCACCATGGGGCTCTTGCCACCAATTTACCACCCGTTTTGTGCAATGACATTCTCCCAACTCAGGCGCCTGCCTGCATGAGGGATTAGTTTCCCTCATCGCTGTTCTGAAACTCTCTTTCCTCTGTGTCCTTCTCGGTCGGTTCAAAGGATGCGGCATTACACGTGGAGCCTAAGAAAGAAAAGATGGAGCCCGACCTGGAGCAAGACAAGAAACCAAGACTAGATAGTGTCACCAGCAGCGAGAGCTTCGCGAGCTCCGGGTTTCAGGAAGATAAAAGTCTGAGCGATGTTGAGGAAGAGGAGGGTAGGTATTAATTCCTTCCTGTCCTCGCAGTCTGAGATATTTTTACAACATACTGTGCATCTCTGACATTTTTTTCTTATTTATCACCCTAATAAACATCCGTGGGAGACTTGAAGGGTAATGTCCTGAGGAGATAAGATTTGAATTAAGATTATTTACAGAGTTACTAATTTTGACAGGGAACTGTGCAATTGTCTCCCCTCAGGGCTTTTTGTCCAAATGGATCACCCCCCACCCCCATGCCGGGGTAGAATGGGCTGGAGGCCTGGAAAAATCTCTGATGTTCATTTTGAAACTCCAATGCTCTTGAAAATGAACTCTGATCTACTTGTTGGTTTTATTAAGTTTTGCTAACATTGTTCCAATAAACTGGGATTTGGTGGAATAATAAGAGTCATTACAAACAGTTACGGTTTTAATGCTTTCCAGATTCTGATGATTTCTACAAGCAGCCCATCACTATGGAAGATCTGATTTCTTACAGTTTCCAAGTGGCCAGAGGCATGGAGTTTTTGTCTTCCAGAAAGGTCAGCCTTGTCTTTTACTGCTTTCTTTCTTTGCCAAGCCTGGACACGTGGGTGTTATATGGACACACACTCACCTTTGCTCTAAATCCACCCTTCCTAGTATTTGCTTATACTTACATAGAGTAAACATCACACCAAATGCCTTAATTTGTCCCGATAGGATGGAGGAGCCTCGGATACCAATGAGTAGAACTGGATTCTAGGGGAAAACCTCACCAGATTTCAAACTAGACAAACCTGGTGACCATTCTCCACATTGCCCTCTGGCATATTTTCAAAACTGGCCAGAATCTCAGAATACACAACTTCTCCAGAGAGCTTCTGTTAATTCATCCATGTGGAGTGCTCCACGAAACCAGATCATGATCTGACCGTGGCAGCTCAGGATTAAAGGCCGGAGGTGGGGGGAGTGGGGTGTTGCTCACGGGACACATCAGTGCCAACTTGGTTTACCAGGATGCTGTCCTGCCCAAAAGTGGCAAAGCGGACTCGGGGCATTTCTTGGCTTTTGGGCCTCGGGGGGCCTATATTTGTAAAGAAATGCCTTCGTGTTTATGGTCACCCCATGGGCTTTGGAAGTCGCTTCCTTCATGTAAAGGAAGCGTGTGAAATGGATCCTCCAATTAAGAGGAATAAGGACACTGAAAAGGCGCAGGGAAATGGTGGGTTGGATTAAGGAAATGCATTGATGATGCAAATGTTTCATTCTAGTGCATTCATCGGGACCTGGCAGCAAGAAATATTCTTTTATCTGAGAACAATGTGGTGAAGATTTGTGATTTTGGCCTTGCCCGGGATATTTATAAGAACCCCGATTATGTGAGAAAAGGAGATGTAAGTCAGTGTTATGTTTCTTTGACTCATTTATACCCTGTCATCTTTAAACCTCAGACCAAAGCCCTTGGTCAATATTTACACACTCCCCGAAAACCATCATGTGCTTTCTGTGAAGACGAGCAGCCCGGATGGGCTGTATACCAGAGAGCCCTTGTGTGGGGCTCAGAAAGACCCCCCTCTCCTGTTCCGTTCTTTCCCCCATTGCTGGCTTGGTACCTGTCCTCTTGGGCAGCCCTGCGAGAGCCTGCTGAGAGATGGTCCGCGGGGGCCTGGGAAGACCGTATCATCGCCTCCCTTTGCCTCCTGCGGGAGTTCCCTGTACCGCTGGAAAGAACAGCCTGGACTCTTGCCCTCAAATAAACCCGGGTGATTGATTCAGCAGGTGTGGATATCTCAGGAAAGCGGGGGGAGGGGATCAACCTTATCTCGCTGACCAGGAAATGGTTTACCTCCCATGCCTGCCTTCCCGCCTAGCATCTCCCTGCTGGCTCCTGCTGGCTCCCACTGGCTTCTCTTCCCTGCTTGTTTTTGAACAGTGTTATTTTGCACCTTTGTGGGTGACCTCCTGTGTCCTTTCTTCTCCAGCCGGAGGGCTGAAGCTGGGTCTGGGTTCTGACGATTACTCTGGGAGCAGTTCTCACACTTGAGCAAGCACACACATCACCTGGAGGGCTTGTTAAACTCTAATTTACTGAGCTGCACCCCCCCCCCCACCGAGATTCTGATGCAGGGAGTCTGGGGGGCGGGGGCCTGAGAATCTGCCTTTCTAACGAGTTTCTAGGTGCTGCAGATATAGCTGCTCCCAGGACTAGACTTTGGGAACCACTGCCCCACAGTCTCTTTTTATAAAAGGAGAACAACAAACCTTCCTCGGGAGCGCGGATTTGCGAAGTCTGTCCCTATTTTCTGTCATCTCTGTCTCTTCTGTCCTCTCCTACTTTTGTCTCTCTCTCTCTCAATCCGTGATCCCATACTTCCTGTCAAATCCCATCCATCTGCAGGGCAAGGCCTAACCCACTGGGACTCCTGCTGTCTGAAGAGAAGGAAGATTTCTCTGCACACTGGAAAACGAGCCAAATGGTCTCCTAAATGCTATCTATTACCTTCCTTCCTTCCAGTGCCTTTACCTGCTCCCCTGATCCAGTGACTTTTAAAATCCTGTCTTTTTTACATAGCAAGGCCTTTCAAAATCCTCCTCCTTCCACACCAAAAACCAAAACCCTGAAAATCATCGATTTTTCAGGATGTGTCCTAATTCAGATCATCCTTTTCCAGGACCTTGTAGAGCTCACGCCTTTTGGGGGAGAAGGGCTTCTTCCAGAGTCCTGGAGGGAGGACATGCAGGATACGTGGGAGGGGCTCACCAGACAGTGACTGCCCTCTCTTTTAGTGTGACACTGTTATAAGGGTTTCCTCCATTTTAGGAAACCATAGCTGTTCTAGGAAATGATTTGTGGGCCAAGTGTTATATGGGAGGGGAGTCCATGGGCACTTGGGTGGAACATGCTTTGTTTTCCAGTCCTTCTGCTCAAGGACCCCCTGCCCTTTTCTAGACTCGACTTCCTCTGAAGTGGATGGCTCCCGAATCTATCTTCGACAAAATCTACAGCACCAAGAGCGATGTGTGGTCTTATGGAGTACTGCTGTGGGAAATCTTCTCCCTAGGTAAATCTGGGGGGAAGGAAGGGATCAAATACATGGCCCAGAACCAAAAGTCTGCATCCTCTGTCGAGTGTCCTCCGGATAGACCCACCCTTGAGATCAGCCTCCAAAAGACGCCTGTGTCCTTGTAGAAGCTCACATGAGGAACAGTGCACGCGTGTGTGCCCTGTATTGGAAGGATGCTCTGTACCAACACGCACGGGGCCGGGGCGGGGGGGGCACGCCAGCATCACATTAGCCAGTCTGACTACTTTCTCTCTCCTTTGTGCCTTCTCCTAATTCCTCAAACTCCCCAATTCCTAACGCCCTGCCCCTTCCCTCTCTGCATCACCCTCCCCTCAGAATTTCTCCAGAAAGGCCCCACACGGGCGTCGGTGTTAGAAACCAGCTCCAGCTCGGATATTAGCCCAGTTAGCCCCAGACGCTGGTTTACATAGGATGAACAATGGGAACACCAGTTATATTTATTCTGCTTCCAATAACATCCACGATGGGTGGCTAGAAGCCCTGTTCAAGGCCCCAGGCCCACAGATGTGCACAGAGCCCACATCTGCTCGCAGACACACACTGATGCTCCGAGGCCTCCCAAGCGTGGGGTCTAGCCAACAGTCTTTTGGACTTTGCCAAAAATTTGCCTTTCAGAGCAAATAAAAGTCACCCAGTAACATCCCTGGTTTCCTGTAATGTGTGAAAACCATTCCCCTGCTTTCGATGACAGGCACCTGTTGCTTCCAGTCCTTGAAAGCAGCTTGGCGTCGGCAGTGGCCCCACGGTGACACGGTGCCAGAGCCGCACGCCTCCCAGCTGCTTCCTACCAGCAGCAAGCACTAGAAAGTGCAGACAAACAAATGCGGAGACGCGATCCGAGGTCTGCAACAGGGCAGGTCGGGAGGCCTTAGCCGCCCCGGGCTCCAGCCAAGCATCCCCCTCACAGGAAAGGTTACGTGGGTCTCCTGGATGGGAAACCGGGCGGAAGGCAGAGTCTGGGCCCCTCTCGGGCGCGCTCCCCGTTCAGCCTCATCCCAGAGCTCGAGGCCCACTTTCCCTCGGGTCCCTCACAGCAGCCAGTCCTCCAGTTCTGTGAGGCATTTACAAGAACGTAGGGAAGTAAAGCATTCTCACGGAGGTGTGAATGATCCACGAGTATCTGATTCCAGATCCATTGGCGTCTTAAAAAGAATCTCAGTCACCCCAGGTAGGAGTCTCTAATGACGGGCTTTCTTTAGAGTTCCTTGTGTGGAGAGGGGAACTCTCTGCAGAGGACACCCCTTCTCCTGACGTGGGAATGGCCTGTGGGCATCGGACACCCAGCACCACAGGACCGACCAGGCAAGCCTGCGCTGCTGGAGGGGATCTGCTGAGCCTCTCCGCAGCTGGCACTGGCTGTGGATATCCATTCCCATCACTGGGGACTTGGGACTAAGACATCAGTCTAAAGGGAGGAGGCAAACACGGACTCGCTCCCCCATGGTCTTCCACACCCCGAAACCGTGATGTACCCTGTGCTTCCCCATGCTGTCTCCTGCAGGTGGGTCTCCATACCCGGGCGTGCAAATGGATGAGGACTTCTGCAGCCGCCTGAAGGAAGGCATGAGGATGAGGGCCCCTGAATACGCAACTCCTGAAATGTGAGTCCCCAACTTCCTCCCTTCCCCGCCCGACCTCGGTCTTCCCACCAGCACACCTCCAAAAGGGGAACGTCCTGCCGATGATGTTCAGCCCCTCTTGGGCCCAGCTGTGCTGGGACTATTTTCTGGAAGTGGGACACATTATCCCTGACCCATGCCTCCCTATTTCCCCTCTTGAGCACGGACATGCTTTTCAAGGCCATTAGCTGGAACTGAAGTTAGAAATTGAGCTTCTAGGTATGAATGCCAGCACACTGAACAGACCACCCAGGCACTGAATGCAAGACCTTGTCCTCCTTCACAAAGTGGGAGCCAAATGAGCTAAGCAGCCGCAGGGATGAAGGGCTAAAAGCCACTATGGACCAGCCAGTCCTCCATTCACGCTACAGACCCGTGAGGGGGGTTCATGTGGAATTCAGGGGAAGAGGTGTAGGAGAGGAAAAGGGGCATCTCCCGAAGGAAGTAGTAATCCTACTCCCCAGAAGGCTCCATGGGCATTAAGACTTCTCGAAACTCATTTTGGGAATTGGCAGCTGTGTGGAGCTTTTTCTTGAGGTGGATCCCTGCTGAGGATCCTAGGACTCTAGGCTCCACGGGGAGGCGTCCTCCATCGTGTCAATGCTTGCTGGCCTCCCTCAGACACTCTGTTTCCCTGAAGCTTTGTGGAGGTTTTGAACTTCGAGGCCTAAGCAGGAATGTGATGACACTTGCAGTTCTGTGGAGCTGCTGACGAGGACTCGGACCTCCCCACGGCGGCACCACCTTTCCTGAACTGGCAGGCGGCCCTCCCTGTGCTACCCACACAATGGGGTCTTGTCAGAAGCCCTGGGATGGCCTTTGGGGAGGAGTCAGAGGGAATGAAGGAAGTATGGGCTTGGCCAACGTGCAAGGTTGCTGTCTTTTTCCTTCACCATCTGGAGATGAAGCTAGGTCAGAGCCCGGACGGGGGTGGGAGACTCGGGCCCGTGAAGGCAGCACTGGGGAAGAGCAGGAGTGCAGAAAGGAGCTAGGGGCACCTGTTCTTGTCGGGCCTGTGTGGGGACTGGTCAGGGAAGTCCGGAGACCTTGAGGCAGGGCTCCTTTCGGAGAGCTGGGAACGGAGCTAGAGTAGCCCCCAGGATGACATTTGGGCTGTGGAGTGTGGAAGGCATTGAGAGTTTTAATCGCTTGCTTCTTTTTGCTTGGTGGAGAGGGGCAACAGCTGGGAGATCTGGTGTAAAAGGAGATTACTTCGCACTTCACGGTTTTCTAAGTGTTTCACCCCAACAATTTCAGCTAAAGCTCGAGGGGCGGGCAGACAGATGTTATAATTCGAATGTGAGGAGTAATGAAACTAATCCTCTCAAAAGTGAAGTGATGTGTCCTCCGTCAACTAAGTAGCAGAGGAGACGTTTAGAAGCCTGTCTTTTGGACTGATTTCCTTAGATCACAGGGCTGTTAAATTATAAATACACCCACATTCCTAATATGTCCACTCATGCTTTGAATATTTCTTCCACTTTTCATATACTCTGACAATCACGGGGCACCTGGGTGGCTCAGATGGTTAAGCGTCTGCCTTCGGCTCAGGTCATGATCCCAGGGTCCTGGGATCGAGCCCCGCATCAGGCTCCCTGCTCAGCGAGGAGTCTGCTTCTCCCTCTGCCCTTCAGCTCCTGTTCGCTCTCTGTCTCTCTCTCAAGTAAATCAATCAATCAATCAATCAATCTTAAAAAAAATCTGATAATCACAAGACTAGTTCTCAACTACTAACCATAATAATTGCAGTCATTACTAAGTAACGCTTAATATTTATTAACTAAACAGTTATTTAGTGCTTAAGTGCCAGGTACTGTTTTAAGTGCCTTTTAACCCATACTAACTTACCTAGTGCTCATCACAACCCTATAAAGTAGGTACAATTATTAACGCCATTTTACAGGTGAGAAAACCGAGGCACAGAACATCTAAGCGATCTGCGACACTGCTAATAAGTTTGTCTGAGCCCAGGGTCCACAACACCAGGCCGCATACCTGCAGGGTCTGTTCTAGTCCAAAAGGAGCTAGATTCTAGTCCAAAAGGACGCTAGATTCTAGTCCAAAAGGACGCTAGATTCTAGTCCAAAAGGACGCTAGAGGTACAAAGTCATATCAGCTTTGGACTGAAAACCCCCTTGGACTTTATCAAAGCTTCAAGTCTTCACATTAACCGCTCCCAGGAAACCCTTGTATCCCATGCAGCCTGTAGACAGAAGGATGGTTCCTCAATGCTGGGGAGTTCTAGAAATGGTGAAAAGCAGCGGCTTTGTGAAATGTTTGTTCAGGAGCCTGGAATCCAAATGTTCAGCCATTCTCAAGCATTCGAGAGCTGGTGGAGAATTGCCTTCTTGTTTGCTCCACAGCGGGAAGGCCTGGGTGGAGGACAAAGTGCAGCTCTCGGAACTGGCCTCTGTGACCTGAACTTGGCCTAAAGGGGCATGCACTTGGGGGCTTGGGTGATAGCTTGAGAAGGAAGCCCTTCCCACAGCTGGTTTCAAGGAGGGTTGTTGGGGTGGGTGCTGCTGGTGTCTCTTTACTGTGTTCAACCTGTTTACTTAGTGATGTAAACTGTTCAACCCTGAGTGGCTGGTTCCTCGCCCAGGGCCTGTTTAATCAGATGTCTTTCAATAAGGAAATAAGCAATGAATGTTTTGATTTTTTTTTTCTTTTCCTTTGGTGTTTGCTGAGATGATTTTGCATTGGATTTTAGGCAAGAGGAATGGAAACTAGAAATCGGAAACCAAGAATCAAAATAAAACAGCAAGTAGTTGTAGGTGGTCCCTTTTGCTAGTTTGGGCAGAGAGAAGCCAGGGTGAGTCCTGCTCACAGCGGCTTTTGGCTCAGCAGGGAAAGGGTGCTGGCTGAGAGAAGCTGGGGCCCCCAACAGCACCACCCTGCCTTTTTTGCCTGGTTCAAGCCAGGCTACCTTTTATACATTATCAGCATAGATACATTGAATGTCCTTCCAACAGCCTCCAAGACTGCTCATTGCTAGAGCTGCCTTGGATGAGCAGGCCTCAGGGTGGTAGGATGGAAGCGGGCCAGCCTTCATCACATCACAGCCAGCGCATCGGGGGTGTGGGACCACGGGCTTCGTCCAGTGACCTCCTGTCTCCTTGGTAAACATTTTTGCACCCAGCTCAAAAAATTAGTAAAACGTGTAAGCTTCAAGTGAGCGCCACATAGGATTGTGCAGACTGTGTTAGGCCACTTCAGACCTCTGGCCACTAGCAAGCTGGGCCAGGCTGCCTGCCCGGAGCGAGTGCCTGGAGCCCTCGCTCTGAGGCTGGTGGTCAGGGACAGTCAGGGACGTGGGCCCTGCAGCCCCTGTCCTAGGTCTCCAAGACAGCGGGGACAATGGCCCCAAGTTGGAGAGCCTGTGCTCCTCTCCTCACTCCGAGTTTCCTGTGTGTCTGCGCATTGAGCCTCGGTAGGGTGGTCCTTGACATTGGCCTTCACAGCTCTTGGGACCCGTTGAGGCCCACCACACCCCCTGGGAGTTAAGTAAAATAGGTACAGTAGAGGAGATACACAGGCGGGAGGGAACCAGAATCGTCTTCTGAGAAAAGCCTTGATCCATCAGTCTGGACAAAGTCAGGAGAATCTGTGATTCAGACAAGTGATCTTTATGAGCTCCAGTCCCTTAATCAAAGACTTAGGATATGTGCTCACTGGGTACTCAGAAAGTAGAACCTCAACTTCACCATCCAACTATTCGGGGAGCTTGCTTTTGAAGACCAGTACCCACGGAGGGGGTCTGAAGACCACATGGGGCCACCCCTCCCCTGGGGACCAGAGGAGACACACCCCCGACCCCAGTGTCTTGCCTCTCAGAATTGTTTTTTCTGAGTGGTACTTTTGCTCTTCAGGCTTTGGTTGAAAGACAAGGTACAAGACAGTCCCATGAAGTCATTATTTCCTAGATGGAAATTACACTGTTGAGAGGCGTCTAGGACAGCTTCCTTTTGGATTTCAGTTCTAGGAATAGCCGTGCTTCTTCCAAGTAACTGGTCTGTTTTTAACTTTTGCCTTATGTGCATCACATAATTGATTATCCCTTCTTTTCACCAGCTGCCTGGGAGCTTAGAGCCCTGCCTCCATCCAACCACTCAGAGTCAGGATGCACATTTTGCAGATTAGCTTTGCCTGTGCTTTTGCCTTTTTTTATTTTCCCTTCCCCCGATATGCTTTTCTCTTTTCATAACCTTCCTATATTCCTGCTGTCTCTGTTGGTCACCTCATCTGTCCTTTGAAACAAATAGGGAGATCCTTCAGAGACACTGGGAGCAGCTGGGGCAGACTGAAAGCACGGGTCTAAGAAGTGGCAGGGGCGCGGCGGGGTTCTCAGGCTTTTCTCAGGCCTGGGTTAGGAACACCCAGGTCCCAGCACTACAAGTAATGCCTGCAATGTGGCTTAGGACTTGATGGAAGGAGCCTTGCTAGCTCTTCCCAGAGACCAGCCTGACTTCCTTATCAAATAACGGAGTACTTGTATGGCAGGCCCTGAGCTAGGTGAGGGGCACGGAGATGTGGTCCCTGCCCACATGGCGCTAACAGCCGGGTTCTGATCCAGTTCCAAATTCTGAGGCCATTCAGACTTTGCTCCTACTTGGTCAGAGTCCTTCTCTAGTCCAGATGATCTTCTGAGAGAAGAGATTGCTTACACTAAACATCTCTTGAGAACAAAGAGCCCAAGGAGAGTAAATCCGTAAGCCAGTGTGTGTACAGACCCCTGGCGTGTGTTCTTCTTTGGGCGGGGGGGGGGGGGGAGGGGTTTGGGGGGAGGGGGCAGGCAGAGACCTGCATCCCCTCATCCCCTCAGACAGGATCAAGAGAAGAGCCCAAAACCTTTCCATCTCCAAGGTCAGAGGAGAGGAATCGTAGAGGAAGCCTGTTGACGTTTAAGGATGAGATTAAGACAAACGTTTTCATACCCAGAAGCCCAGCCTGTACCTAGTGCCTTGAGAGGGGAGGGAGGCCAGTTTGTAATGGCGGCTTTGAAATGCTGGGGCTGGCAGAGGGAGAGGGGGTCAGCCACATGCAGGAAACCTGCACGCAGCCCAAGGAACAACCCACACGCTACACAAACGCTCACCTTTTGGAAGGGACCGGAGTCCTGTACACAATGCTTTCTCTACCCTGCTGAGCTCAATCATGGAACCGTGAGGCCCTGGACATACCACATGCTTCTTAAGAAGCCTGAGTCGATTTTTTTTTTTTACAGCCTGAGAATATAACTACTACAAACAATTCACCCGTGGATATTTGTGTCTATGAGACCTTTTACCTTTAAGGGACATTGCCCTGCTTTTGACAGTGAGGGGAGGAGCTCTAAACTGCATACCTAAGTGCAAGTCAACAGCGGGGCTTCCTTTTCCAGGAGCCCTGCTTTATTCAAGAAGAGCTCCATCACTTTGCTGATGCATGTGGGGCAATTTACACAATTACCACTGGTCTCCAGCTAGTTCTGTTGTGCTTTCACCCAACAGCTATCAGATCATGTTGCACTGCTGGCACAAAGACCCAAAAGAAAGGCCAAGATTTGCAGAACTTGTGGAAAAACTAGGCGACTTGCTTCAAGCAAATGTACAACAGGTAAAACTGAATTTATCTAGGATATCGGAAGACCCAAATGCCTTTGAATATAACTCAAGGGGGTATTTTATTTGTTTTAAGAGCTATTAATAGCAGAGATTAGCAGTTAAACGTGTGTGTGTGTGCACACGTGCACAGTGCATATGCATAATTATCTTCCCAAAACACAACAAAGATTGTGGAAATGACACAGTTGAAGCTGACATGTTTCACAGACATGGGTTAAAATAGAAATTTGTACAATTAGAGCTCTATCTTTGGTATTTTAGGACGGTAAAGACTATATCCCACTAAATGCCATACTGACAGGAAATAGTGGGTTTACATATTCATCTCCTGCCTTCTCTGATGACTTCTTCAAGGAAGATACTTCAGCTCCAAAGTTTAACTCAGGAAGTTCTGATAATGTCAGGTAAGATTTCTTTCTTTCCCTAGGCTTGTATTATAAAATTTTCAAACAGTAAAAAAAATGTCTACCTCCTAAATTCAACCATAGTTAACATTTTGCCGTATTTTGTCTCTATTGTATACACTCTATGTGTATTTTTTTTTCTTTTTGCTGAACCAATTGAAAGAGAGCTTAAGGCATTATAACATTCTACCCCTAAATCTTGTAAGAAGGTCGTTCTGTGTTACCACATCAAAATTATCACACCAAAGAAATTGATAGTTCCTTAATATTATTAAATATTCACCTTTCCATAAGTTCTCCAAATGTCTTTTATACCTTAAGAAAAAACAAAAGACAGGGCGCCTGGGTGGCTCAGATGGTTAAGCGTCTGCCTTCGGCTCAGGTCATGATCCCAGGGTCCTGGGATGGAGTCCCGCATCAGGCTCCCTGCTCGGCGGGAAGCCTGCTTCTCCCTCTGCCTCTGCCTCTGCCTCTCTCTCTCTCATGAATAAGTAAATAAAATCTTTAAAAAAAGAAAAAAAAGAAAAAACAAAAGACAAACACAGGATCCAATCAAGAATAACACATTGCATTTTCTTTTATTCTAAGATACTCCTACATCTTTTTTCCCCCCAATACCTTTTCTTTTCGTAAGGCCTTAGATAAAATAAACTTTTTTTTTTCTTACTTGACACACTAACCTCTGTCTCATCACTGCAGAAGAAGTTGGAGAAGGGATAAGGGGAAAAAATATTGACTGAGTGCCTCTACTGGGTGCTAGTGGGGTGGGAATCTGCTCTTGAGTACTAATGGTTACATGTTTATCACACATGTTCAGCACTAACAGTTATACATGTATCAACACGTCATTCCTAGTGGTTATACATGCATCCCACATAAGTCCTGACAGTTACATATGGATGTTCATCACTGCTAATGGTCCATGTGTATCATACACACTCGGTACTAATGGGCACACAGACATGCGCTGTGTGTAGTCTGGCCCTGTGTAGGCTCTTTGTGGACATCAATTCCTTTAATGCTCAAAACAATACTATACAGTAGGTATTATTATTCCTGTTCCACAAATGGGGACATTAGGCTCCATGGGAGATAGCTTGCCAAAAATGGTGTGTCTAGAAAGTGGCAGATTGGAGTTTGTAACCTAGGTATTTTGATACTCCCTCCATGCCATTAGAATGATTTTTAGGATCTTTAGACTATCCTGTGGGCCTTCTAGCATCTTTATCTGCAGAAGGCACAACCCTAGAGCTTTGGCCTCAGTTTGGCCAGGGGAGGCATGGCTAAGGGTTGGGACAGTCTGAAAAGACTGACAGCCTTCTCTGACAGGCCTAGAAGTCCAGTGGCCAGCCCAGATTTGGGTCATGGGCTATAGGTCAGTGGCACTGCTCACAGTTCACAACCAGCCCAGGAGGCTGAAACAGATGAATCACCCCCATTTTTTTTTTTAAGCTAGGAAAAGTAGCTGGGATTGGACACATTAGCAGTATCTGATTGTATCTCTGATACATGATACATGTATCAACACACCACTGAGTCACCTTTTTTAAGAAAACTAGCTGGGATTCACCCATTTGAATGAATCACCTTTTCTTTTTTTTTTTTAAGGAAAAAAAATCACCGAATTTTTTAAGATTAAAAAAATCACCCATTGAATCACCCTCCCCCCCCCCTTTTTTTTTTAAAGAAAACTAGCTGGGATTGAACACATTAGCAATATCTGATTGTATCAGAGATGGGGGAGGGAAATTGTCAGTTTTGGGGCCTTTACAGGATGCTGCTGAGCCTTAGGCCAATAAAAAGCTTATCTAAGAAATTGGGCCTTGCAAGTGATGATAGGGTTTCAGACTGAGAAACTCAGTCTGTAGGTGAACTTGCCTTAGGAGGAACCATATGGTGGAGATCTCTGCCAGCCTTCCTAATGGATCATTAACAATAGGTCAGTAGGTAGTTAAAGGGAAAACACAAAACTACTACCCATTTCTCCCAATCTGGAATCCAAGAACAGAATATACAGGACTAGCCATTAAATCAGCTGTGTGACCTTGCGAGGTCATTTCCTTGGTCTCCTCGCATCCTTTGAGAAGTAGGCAGCTATACATTATCAAGTCATATCCCTTCTCTGGGCATCATTTCTCTCCTTTGTAAGGGAGGGTGTTTAGACCACATGAGGATTCAGGTTTCTTCTAGGCCTGACATTTCTCCAATTCCACAAGGGACTAGAAGCCCAACCACTGAGGAGTCTCTCAAGGGTCCCTCTGGGATTTTGCTCAAAACTATGCAGTGTGGATGAACAACCATGGGAGGATCCTTAGGGGGAACACAGCAAGAGACCTCCAGCCTCAGGAGCCAGGGATTCCTTTGGTACTTTTGTTCACCTCAGCTGGGATACAGTGCCCACAGTCTCCCAACTAATAAAAGCTGGATTCATTTTCCTGTCTTGATTATTCTTTCTGCTTCTTCATCAGATACGTAAATGCTTTCAATTTCATGAGTCTGGAGAGAATCAAAACCTTTGAAGAACTTTCACCAAACACCACCTCTATCTTTGATGTAAGTAATGGAATTCACTTACTCAAGGCACCCTGGCAGGACCCTTTGCCGGACTCTATCCAAATACAAACTCCAGTAGTCTGGTGGCTCTCAGTCCATGGGGGTCAGTAATTAGTGGCTGAAATGACAATTTCGGGGGACTGACAACAAGACTTAGCTATACAGAGCTAATAGGTAATTCTGAAGTTTGACAATGACCTGGAATTCACTCCAGGGTCCACATCTTCACCTGGTCATAGTTTAGTCCCTTAGGAAACTTCATTGTGTGTTTCTAAGCTTCTTGGCTATCAATGATGGAATCCTGCTTCCAGATTAATGGAGGAACTCAAAGCTGTGAGTGGCTGGGTCTTCATGATATAACAGAAAGCTCTCCCTTAAGAATAGCCTTGAGGGGGTGCCTGGGTGGCTCAGTTGTTAAGCGTCTGCCTTCAGCTCAGGGAATGGTCCCGGGGTCCTGGGATCAAGCCCTGCATTGGGCTCCCTGCTCGACGGGAAGCCTACTTCTCCCTCTCCCACTCCCCCTGCTTGTGTTCCCTCTTTTGCTATGTATCTGTCAAATAAATAAATAAAATCTTTTTTAAAAAAAAAAGAATAGCCTTGAGGTCCTGAGAGAAGTCTACCCAGGCCTTATGCTCCTTCCCACTGAGATTATAGAAGCTGAACAGCCATGGTCCTACCCAGCCACACTGGGAGAAGCAATCCAGTACAGCCCAGCAAACACAAGGCCTTACCCAGCTGTCTCTTTGAAGCTCTGGGACATGAGGTTGAGAGAGTAAGGGGAGGAGGGGGAGGGCTGGGCAAGAGTGCCCTTCTGCTAGCTAGCCCCTGACAGAGTGTGATCTCCAGGTAAGCACCGTGGTCACTAAGTGGGCTAGAAATGCCAAATCTCAGGACCTGTCCATACTCACTGAGTCAGACTTTGCCCTGTCACAAGGTCCCCAGGGGACTGATGTGCACAGTAAAGTTTGAGGAGCACTGGTAATGCTCAGATCCCATAAAAGGGCCGGAAAACCAACCACAGTGTGAAGGTGATGACCACAAACACTGTGACTTGATACCCAGCACAGTCATCATTTAAAAAGCACCAAAAGCTTTTCAAACACACTAAAGAGGAAAAGATGACTGGAACACTTAAAAGCATTACAACTAAGCCACAGAATACCAAAGTAAAATAGCTGGAAATTTTGTTTTGCTTAGTAAGCTGGTTTTAAGTCCTAGGAAGTGATACTGAGCAAAACATGGAAGATTTCTGTCCACCTTAACCCTCCCCAGCCCGATACAGTGGGGCCGCAACAGCTTCTTTGCTCGCTTAGGTTTGCTTACTGATGAGCAAGGACATGAACACAGCCCCGTCAGAGACTCAAAGGGCAGAGGAACAAAGTGTGGAATCCACACACTGGGAAGGCTGTATTAACAGAGTAAGGAGGAGCCTGCATGAAACTCCATGCTAAAGCTGAACCAAGGAGAAAATGGAATTGTTGCAAACCATGACCATGGAGGGCCTGAGAATTCCATAGGATCCACAAGAAAGAAAATTCAACCAGGTCTTTATAATTTCTCGAAATCTTTGCATCTTATGTATGGCCCCCAAATACTCACAGATAGCAGTCATCTGCCAAAATTAGTTTTAGTAGATGTATGCAATCATTTGCATAAAAGTTTACTATAAAAAAATGCTCACCTGTTACCTGCAGCTTCCCCTTTTGTTTAAAAGGTATTTTTTTCACCTTCAGGAAGAAGGACCTCAAAGTCACAGGGAATAATAGGCATTTTTTGCAACTGACAAAATTTAGGTTTGCCCATGTGGAGAACATGCTTGGTCTTAATAGGCAGGTGAGGACAGAGCTTGGAGTGACTTCGGATGTGCATCCCAGTATCATGCCCCAGACTCGTGGACCCGTCTGGGTCAGGCAAGAAGTATAACCTGTTTCCTTCCTCCCACCAGGATTACCAGGTGGACAGTAGCACTCTGCTGGCCTCCCCCTTGCTGAAGCGCTTCACCTGGGCTGAGAGCAAACCCAAGGCCTCCGTGAAGATTGAGTAAGGAAGCTGGGGGTCTTTTCTCTGATCAACTGATTGAGGGGTGTGAAGGAAGATGCTGGGGAAAACTCAGTGGGGACAGTTGAGGGCCACTTGGCCTCCTGAACTACAGTGTTCAGGCTTTGCAGAAAAGCACTTTTTGTCCTCAGAAGGGCAAGAAGGAGGGTATAAAAATCAGAGAGATGAGCACCAAGTGCTGAGAAGGAAGCCTGGGATTTGAGAAGTAGAAACATGCAGAAAATTCTAGCAGGGACAGGCAGTCCAAACACATGAAGCACAGCGCCTCAGCTGGACGGAGCCTGATATGCCCAAGTGTGAGCAGTGCAAAAGTCAGATGGAGACACGCTTATGGGGGCAGGGAGGGCAACTCGCCCGTGATCATACCCTGGGCTTGCCAGCATTTGTACGGGAAGGCGCACGGTCCTGTTTTGCCGTCCTAAGATGTGCCATCCCGAGAAGCCAACCCTTCCAAGAGAAGGCTTGTGTCCTGTTGGCTCCTGGCACTCCTCCCTCCCTACAGTGGCCATCGGCAAGTGCTGTTGGAATAACCTAGGCCCCAGCGTTTTTCTCCACTGGCCCTGCTAGCACTTCAGCTTCTCTGTGCTGGTCTCTGCCTGGGGACCGTGCTGGGCAGGCGAAGGCTGGGCCGATCTATCAGGCATTCCCACCTTTCCTGATTCAAATGCCTGCCCGTCTCACTCAAAGGCAGAACATGCTCCTCTTTCCTCTAAATCAGGGGTCAGCAGACTTTTTCTTCAAGAGCCACATAGAAAACAACTATTCGGGGCACCTGGGGGGCTCAGTCAGTTAAGCGTCTGCCTTTGGCTCAGGTCATGGTCCCAGGGTCCTGGGATCGAGCCCCGTGTCAGGCTCCCTGCTCAGCAGAGAGTCTCCTGCTCCTTCTGCTCATTCTCTCTCTAATAAATAAAATCTTTAAAAACAAAACAAAACAACTACTCAACTCTGCCACTGTAGGATAAAAGTGGCCATCACCAATATATAAACAAGGAGGTGGGGCTGTGTTCCAGTAAACTTTACAGAAACAGACGGCCGTGGCCAATGAGCACGGGAAAAGATGCTTAAGGTCGTTAGTCATCAGGGAAACACAAATCAAAACCAGGACGACATACCACTTCGCACCCACTAGGATGGCTAGAACCAAAAAGTTAGCATTGACAAGGAGGTGGAGAAATCCTAAGCCTGTGTGTTGCTGTAGGAATGTAAAATGGCACGGTCACTTTGGGAAACAGGATAGCAGTTCTTCAAAAGGTTAAGTAGCGTTACTCTAAAACCCAGCAATTCCACTCCTTCGGTACATACCCAACAGAACAAAAACTGATGTCCACACAAAAGCTTATTCATGAATGTTCATAGCAGCGTCGTTAATAATAACCCCAAAACAAGCCAACGGTCCTTCAGTTGATGAGTTGATAAAATGCAGTATACCCAATCAAATATTATTTGCCAATAAAAAAGTACGAAGTACTGATATATGCTACAACATGGACAAACCTTGAAAACATTTTTAAGTGAACGAAGCCAGTCACAACAGACTACGTAGCATATGATTCCATTTACGTGAAATGCCAGGAATAGGTCACTCTATATATTTATTCTATAAATAAAGGTCGGTGGTTGTCTAGGGCTGGGGGTGGGACGTGTGGGGGAGAAGGGTAACTGGCTATACTAATGGGTATGGGTTTTGCGGAGTGAGGAAAATGTCCTAAAATTGATTGTGTTGATGGTTGCACCATCTGCGAATATACTAAAAACCATTCAGCTGGACACCTTAAACAGGTGAACGTATCTCAATAAAAATGGAGGAAAAAAAAAAAAAAAGAACGAAACCAAGCAGGTTTTCAGCCCATAGGCTGTGCTTTGCTGACCTTGATCTGAGTCCAAAGGTGGGCCCAAATGCCTCTAAGTGATAGAGTGAGCACACTTTAACAACCACGAGTAAGTCTGAAGGGGAGGCACACTGCCAGGCAAACATCTTCATACTTGTTTCCTTTTAACATGAGCACCATGATGGTACCAGAGCTGAGTCCCCTCAGAGGGTAGAGGGTTAGGGGACCCTCACAAAGAAGACGTGTATAAGGGAGGAAAGAAAGTAGGCTACCAACAACCTTTTGTTTCCTATTTTGGAACACTTAATCTAGATCTCTGTGAAGGAAAGCCATAATCTCACCCTCGACTCTGAGATTAAAAATATAGAAAACGCTTGACGTGTTAGTCCATGAGCCAATCGAAGTAATATGGTAGCACATGAGGTTTTCTCGTTCTCATCCCAGCTATGAAGAAACAAACAAATATGAAAGGACAAGAGAAGCTTTTCTTTCCTGTGTATCTGTCTCAGGCTGGATGTAACATATAGAACCAGAAACAAGTTTCTTCTCCTTTGAGCCATAACAAGTTTTCTAGAACACAAACATGATAGGGAAACAACTGTAACTGACCTGTTTGTCTGAAGCTCTATTCGTTTCTTGAGGCTGTTGTAACACATCCCTACAAAGTTAGTGGCTTAAACCAAGAGATTTATTCTCTTGTAGTTCTGGAGGCCAGCAGTCCAAAATCAAGGTGTTGGCAGAGCCGCAATCCCTCTGGAGGCTCTGGGGGAGAATCCATTCGTCACCCTTCCCGGCTCCCGGGGGTCTCTGGGCCTTCCTTGGCTTGTGGCCGTGCCTCCCTGCTCCACCTTCAACCACCGCCTCCTGTGTGTGGCTGTGAAGCTCCATCTGCCTCTCTTATAAGGATACGTGTGATTGTATTTAGGGCCCACCTGGGCAATTCAGGCTAAGCTCCTCCTCTGAAGATCCTTAGCTTGATCACCTGGCTTGCCACATGAGGCAATATTCAGTCTTTTGCCGAAGTGCTATTTGCAGGTTCCAGGGATTTGAGATCAATGTATTTTGGAGGCGGGAGCGGTTTTCAGCCTACCCCAGTCGCTAACCGGCCCAAGAGCAGGGGAGGGCCATACCCATCTTGGAGTTATTTTCCACCCGGCGTTATGGATTTGCAGTATCTATTCATACCCAGTCCACGCCCCGGCCAGAGAAGGCATCTTTCTGCCTGGTGCCACCGGGCCGGTAGCAGAGAAGCAGCGTGAGGCTCTAGAACAAAGGGCCTATGAGCTGAGATTGAGATGGGATTCAATAACCATCAACTCTAGAACAGTTAGAGCAAAGGCCTAACAGGAAAGAGTGGACGTGTTTGTTTTCAAGAAATCGATTTTGTGTATATGATTTTTTTTTTTTTCCTTTTCTCTCTTTAGCTTGAGAGTAACCAGTAAAAGTAAGGAGTCGGGGCTTTCTGACATCACGCGGCCTGCTTTCTGCCATTCCGGGTGTGGGCACATCAACAGAGGCAGGCGCAGATTTACGTATGACAACTCAGAGCTGGAAAAGAAGATTTCATGCTGCTCTCCTCCCCCAGACTACAACTCGGTGGTCTTATACTCCACCCCACCTGTCTAAAGTTTGACACATCACCTTCTTTCTAGAACCACACAAGTATTTATGCCCCCTGAAAACTAGCTGCTTTTGCCAGTATGACACATATATAAATGTACACCTTTACCTTTCCACAGGAGCAAGCTGCCTTTTGTGATTTTTAATAGTGCTTTTTTTTTTCTTTTTGACTAACAAGAATGTAACCCCAGATAGAGTAATAGTGACAAGTGAAAAACACCACTGGTAAATCCTCACATTATTCAGTGTGTTAGAGAAACCCTTTCTAAGCCCAATGACTTACCTGCTCCTACCCCTGAGACCACAGGGCATTTGATGATTCAGGAGACACACTGACCCCGCCGTGCAGTGTGGACTCCATGGGGCCAACCACCGGCGCCCGGGAACCAGGAGGCAACCAGCCCTAAGCCGGCCTGTGCAATGTCTCTGGGGTCCTCTAGCAGATGTGACATGGAAGGAGGAGAAGGAAAGAAGGGAGAAAGGTAGCAGAGAGCAAACAGGACGGAGCACTGGAGAGAAGAATTTGTGCTGTCCCATATGGGAAGGGAGTAGGAGAAGCCATGACAATGCTTCCAAACCCTGACCGAACCCAGTCCACATGGAAAACCCAGCCAGGGAGCAGATAGGACAGAAGGATGAGGGGACATTTTCTGGATTCCGGCAGGCAAGAAAAGGACAGACATATTTTTTTGGAACTACAAAACAAATTTTTAAAATCTTAGCTATGGGACTGGATCTATGCCCATTCCCATATATGGCACATTTTTAAATTTCTAGCACTGAGCTTGGTGCTCAAATCTGAGCCGAGACTGCAGGCCCCTCTAGCAAGATACACTGCAAACTCACCCTGAGCTAAGCTGGCTCCACGCCATGATGGCCTCACACTTAGCAGGCTGCTCAGAGTAAGCTAACTGGAACGAGTTTGGTCTGTTAGGGTTACCTGTTGGGCTTTAAGCCACATGTTCAAAAATATTGTCAGATTCTATTTTGAGTCTTAATGTATAATCAAAACACTTCAAGTTTTTTACATTAACCTGTTTTGTACAGTTAGTTATAAAAGGAAGCTCTGAGGAGGATGAAAATGAGTCTTGCGGAGGGTTTCATCTATGCCAAAACCAGGATAGATGGAGCAAAAACAGGATGAACAGGGTGAAAACCCCATCTCTATACCAACCAAACCAACTCACTGAAACAGTTGGGACCCAAAGGATAGGAAGTCAATCATGTTTCCTTTTCAATGGGGATTCTACTATCTCATGCTAGTCTACTGGAAAGATGTGGAAGAACGTTAACCAATGTTTATTAAGCACTTTATGCTCCTTGAGAAAAAAGGTGATATGTAATTTATGCAAGATACTTTTAGAATTGGGACTCAGGATATTAATGAGCCATCAAGAGGAGAAAAGCCTCTTTTCATCTGCTTTGGACCTTGCCATGGGTCTGAGGATGATGGAAATAGGGAGACAGGGTACACAAGGGTGCCGACTCTTCAGAGTCTACAGACTCTGGATCTCTCAACTGGCTCTGTTTGATGCTATGTATTTAGGATGTATGCACCTTCTAAAGCCAGTCAAGGCTGGACAGGCAACAGTGAATTGCTGCTTCTGGTAGTAGAGTATGCTTCCCTTTATGCACGTAACTTAACTCTAGAACCTGAGATACAAGGAATCTTTCCTTCCTTCTCTGTGTGTCACACTCTGGTTTCAAGGTTCTTAGTATAAAGAGATGGGACAGTCAGCACACCCCAAGGGGGGCGGCGGGTGCTCCAGTGGCGGTTCTGCTGGGGAAGCCCCTGGCCGGCAGAGAAGCGAGGCGGGCCTCTCCACCAAGGGCCCAGTGCAAACAAAGTCAGGCCAGGGCCAGAAGAGGGGATGAGCTTTGTTCCTCCTCTTCTTTGCACGCACAAAAGCACCTGGGACAGCTGGCGATGGTATCAATCAGGTAACCAGAAGGAGGTTGAATAGGGAAAATAAAAGAAGATGTCAATCAATTCTCTCGTGCTTTCAAATCAGTAAGGATCCAGCAATGAGTGAAAACAAAAACCTTAACTACCCGTACCACATCTTGATTTCAATAATCTAATTCTGTATTGTTCAGAGACCTTAGTAATGCCATCTTTCCAAAAGAAAAAAAAAAAACATGTACTAGAACTGTGTTAATTCAGCTGCTTCAAAGACTCAGGTTTATAGCCTACACGAGTCCATCAGTCAACAATGGTTCCATCTAGAGTCTTAACACAAAGAAAAATGGAAGCTTGCAGGAATGAGTCTATCTAGTGGCAGAGTGCTTGCCACAGAATGGTTCATTTACCAGCCCTGAACATTTATTAAAAAGCACTGAAAATGAAAACACTAATTAACCGATGATATTATTAGAGCCATTTGTCATTTATGACAAAAACAGTTGGCACTAACAAGTAAAGCAGCATTTCCTTTCAGGATTTGTGAGGCTATGTATGTGTAACACTGTGGGTGGAACAGGACTGAAACCATACGCAAGTCTGTTATCTTGTTAGTCTAAGAAACGATGCTCAGACCTTAGTTTTAGCCCATGGAACAGATTTGTCCAAATCCTGAAAAATGTCACGTAGGTCTTCTAGCTGTGCCTTGTTTCCCAGCCTGTAAGAATGTCAAACCTGAAACAGATACTTGCCAGGCCCTTTTCATTCGTGAAAGGAGGAGCGCATCTTTGACTGACAGTGGTAGTAACTGTATGTGTATATACGTGTGTGTGTTTTGTGCGTAACTATTTAAGGAAACTGGAATTTTAAAGTTACTTTTATACATACCAAGAATATATGCTGCAGATATAAGTAAGACTTAATTTGGTCCTACATCTCTAGTCACTATGAATGTATTTTGTATGCTATCTTCATATAATAAAATTAACTTCCAAAAATATCTACATATTTTCTCCAATTTGCTTATACGTGAAAAAAGGGGTCCTGGGTTTCCTTGGGGGTGGAGGACTGGTGTTCTGAGGGATTTCATTATATACCAATTACGAAACACAGCACAAGAAAAATCAAGCAAGCACTCTGAAGAGAGGGGCGAAGAGCTTTCTGTCCATGCCACAAGATGGCTGCTGTAAAGCATCAGTAAGTCAAAACCAAACTCATACAAGGCACATCGCCCAGAAAACTAAACACTAAAATGAACACAATCAGAAGTAAAATGTACAGACTGAGTGCAAGTGCTGGCTGCAAATGGAAGTGCCCTCAATTGAAAAAGAGGTGGGGGGGCGCCTGGGTGGCTCAGACGTTAAGCATCTGCCTCCGGCTCAGGTCATGATCCCAGGGTCCTGGGATCGAGCCCCGCATCAGGCTCCCTGCTTGGCGGGAAGCCTGCTTCTCCCTCTCCCACTCCGCCTGCTTGTGTTCCCTCTCTCGCTGTGTCTCTCTCTGTCAAATAAATAAAATCTTAAAAAAAAAAAAAAAAAAAAAAGAAAAAGAGGTGGGTTTTCCCAAACACTGTCAGCTAAGAAACAATTAACTTAATTACAGGATGTGTGTGTGCGTGTGTGTGTGTGTGTGTGTGTGTATTAGAGGTGGTGTGCAGGAAACCATACATAATTAGACAAAAGCCTAAGACACAAGAGCTTCCCTAAGAAAAGTACACCAGCCAAATATCTTTCATTTGTGTTTTGGTGGATTACATCCTAAAAAGAGAAATAATCCAGATCATCGCTAATAGACATAAGTGACCAACACATTGTTTTGGAAAGTGGTCATCTTCCTGAAAACACCATGAGGAAACTAGATGGAGACATGTTGTAAGGGAAACCAGGCCTACTCTCTTTGGGACAGAGGCAAGAAAGAGGAAAAGTGACTCATCTCAGTAAGTATGTGGTTAACTGAAGAGGGCACGAGGCAGTTTATCTTCATGAATCTGAAATCCTTTAAAAATATTGTTCATTTTCATAACATAAGAGTAAAGTCACTCATTGAAGCACATGATTTGAAGAATGCTCAAGGAATTGGTGTCACATCATAGTTTAGAAATTTTCTCATGACTCTGGAAACTTATAAGGACATTTGGGAATTGTTGTGGTTTTTGTTTTGTTTCTTTCTTCCAGCAGAAGGATGGCCCAGTAAGGTTTACTGGACTCCTCAGTGTTAAACATATTACCAGACTTTTGGGTTTCACAGGCCAGTAAATTTTATAAAAAATATCCTGGATCCCAACACAGGGATGACTAGCCTTCTATTTTTTTGAACTAAGGACATTTTAAGGGAGAAAACAAAACAAAAACAATTAGATGCCACAAATGTTCTATTTCTTGGTCTGGGTGTGGTACCTAGGTGTGTTCACTTTGTGATAACTAACAGAGCTATCTACTTATTTGCAAACTTGTGTGTATGTGCGTGTTATTATTCAATAAAAGATTATTAAAAGAAGAAAAAACATTTAATATCACAACTTTTCAGAGAAGGCCCATTTAAAAAAGAGTAAGGGCTTAATCTCAGACAAAAATAGATTAACTTCATGGGCCAGCAACTATTCTAAGTGCTTTAGAGGAATAAACTCATTCAATTTTCAAAGCAACCCAATGTGACTGGTACCATTAGTTGTACCCACATCAAGGGAAAGATTTAAGTAATCAAGAGAACTTCAAAATCTCACCCTCACATCTACCCGCCTGCTGGCACCTGAACTCACACAAGTCAGCCCTCTCTTGTGGATGGCCAGTTCAAAACATGTCCTGACACAGCTGGGTGCCTTCCTATCCTTAGGGACACAGCTCCAGAAATTCAGCACTCCCTCACTGCCATCAACTGGTCCCTTTCCCACTAGATCAGACAAACATGCTATTCACTCTCCCATGTTACAAAACAAAAAAAAACTTCCATTCTTCCTTTCCCCTCGTTACCAATACATTTCTTTACTCCTCTTTACAGCAAAATTCCTTGAGGTGGTTAGTCTCTGTTTCCGATCCCTCCGAAGTACTCTTAAACCCGCTCAAACCTAGCTTTCTCTGTCACACTCATGGACACCGCTCTTGGTAAGATTATCAGCTACCTGCAAATTGCTAAATCCAACGGCCAATTTTCAGTCTCAATCTTTCTTGACTCATCAACAACTTGACCCTTATTCCTGAAAATATCCATTTTAACCTTGATTCCAGGACGTCGCACATTTTTCTTCCTATTTCACGGGTCATTTCTAGCTGTGCCTTGTTTCCCAGCCTGTAAGAATGTCAAACCTGAAACAGATACTTGCCAGGCCCTTTTCATTCGTGAAAGGAGGAGCGCATCTTTGACTGACAGTGGTAGTAACTGTATGTGTATATACGTGTGTGTGTTTTGTGCGTAACTATTTAAGGAAACTGGAATTTTAAAGTTACTTTTATACATACCAAGAATATATGCTGCAGATATAAGTAAGACTTAATTTGGTCCTACATCTCTAGTCACTATGAATGTATTTTGTATGCTATCTTCATATAATAAAATTAACTTCCAAAAATATCTACATATTTTCTCCAATTTGCTTATACGTGAAAAAAGGGGTCCTGGGTTTCCTTGGGGGTGGAGGACTAACTAGTTTTCTCGTCTCTGATATTTGAACATTGTTCCAGTTACCCTAGGGCTCTGCCCTTGGACTTTTTTCTCCTCTCCGTCTATACTAACTCCCTTCATGATCTCAACCAATCTCAGGGCTTTAAATGACATCTATATAATGACTTGCAAATTACACATACAGACCAGATCTCTCCCCCAGACTCCAAACTCACATGCATATGTGTTAAATTGACATCTCTTGATGTGGTGGCAGACTGTATTTTCCAAAAATAATGGCAATAACATCTCCCATCCCACACCACCTTTGGCAACATGCCCTTGCCACTTCCCCATCAAATTCCTCTCCCCTAGAATTCGAGATGCCTTTGTGACTCAATTGTAATCAACAGACTGTGGCAGAAGTGACACTGCATGAGTCTGAGGCCAGGTCAGAAAAGATCATGCCCTTTCCACCTGAGTCTCCTGGTACACTCATGCTCCAGAAGCTCAAACTAGAGGGGCACCTGGGTGGCTCAGTCATTAAGCGTCTGCCTTCGGCTCGGGTCATGATGCCAGGCTCCTGGGATCGAGCCCCCCATCAGGCTCCCTGCTCCGCGGGAGGCCTGCTTCTCCCTCTCCCACTCCCCCTGCTTGTGTTCCCTCTCTCGCTGCGTCTGTCAAATAAATACATAAAATCTTAAAAAAAAAAAAAAAGAAGAAACTCAAACTAGAGACCCAGTCGTCATGATTGGAGAAGCCTGAGCCACAGGGTGGGGTCATGTGTAGGTGCTTCCACTGACGGTCCCCAGATGAGCCCAGCTTTTAAGTCACTCAGTCCCAGTATCAGACCAGATGATTTCAGCCCCCAGCCACTGGGATTTTCCCAGCAGAGGCCCCAAACATAATGGAATAGAGATAAGCCATCCCAGCTGTGCCCTGTCCCAAATTCCTAACCCACAGAATTCCTGAGAATAATAAAATGGTGTTTTATGCCATTAAGTTCGGAGTCATTCATTACAAAATAAGTAACCAGAACAAATGAGTACTGAACATCTGAAATGTAACAGGTCCCAGACCAAACTCCCATTTGTCTTTCCTCACTTCCCCATCCTGGCCCACCCTCCAAAAAAACCTGTTTCTAAACAATCTCTTTCAATTCAGTAGAATCCTCCTTCCTGTCAGTATCAGGTCAAAATCTTAACAGTGATTTTGACTTCTTTTCTCACTCCATATCCAATAATCAGGACGTCCTTTTTGACTCTAATTTTAAAATATATTCAGAATCTAATCACTTCACGCCGCCTGTACTCTCACCTGTGTCCAAATCCCTCTCATCTTTTGCTCAAAATATTGCAAGAACTTCCTAACTAGTAACCAAAGAGATCCTTTTTAATTATCACGTTTTTCTTCCACTCAAAATCTTCCTGCAGCTTCTCTCTTCAATGGGAGTAAAAGCCAAAATGGTCCTAAAATGGTCTACAGAACACTACCCTCCTTCCCCATTACCTGACTTCACTTCTTTTATAGCCACACAGGCCCCTTTGCCATTCCTCATATACTCCTTGCACATCCGGACGTGGAATTCTTCTCCCTCAGATATCTGCATGGCTGGCTCCATTACCTCAAGTCCTTGCTTGAATATCACCTTCTCAGTGAGGGCTGGTACCCAGATCATCCCATTTGAAATTCTACCACCACCACCATATTCCCCACATCTCGAGTTGCAAGATGAAACACAGGGATAACCAAATTTGAATTTCACATAAACAAATTAATTTTTTTTTAAAGATTTTATTTATTTATTTGACACAGAGAGAGAGAGAGGAATCACAAGCAGGCAGAGCGGCAGGGGGCGGCAGAGGGAGAAGTAGGCTCCCCGCTGAGCAAGGAGCCCGATGTGGGACTCAGTCCCAGGACCCTGGGATCATGACCTGAGCCGAAGGCAGATGCTTAATGACTGAGCCACCCAGGCACCCCAACAAATTAATTTTTTAAGACAAGTATGTCCCATGCAATACCTGAGACATACTTATGCTAAAAAAGAAATTATCCATTGTTTATCTGAAATTCAAATTCAACTTTGTGTTCTCTATTTTTATTCTCTAAATATGGTAACTACTCCACCCACGTCCTTTATCCTACTTTACTTTCTTTCCATAGGCACTATTACCTCTTAATGTACTATGTACTTTGTCTTCTTCCCGCTAGAGTGGAAACTCTGTAAGAGCAGAAATATTTGTCTGTTGTGGTAGAGTTGTTCTGTTGGTTCCTCTAGAGCAATGCCTGACATTTAATAGGCATTCAATAAATATTTCATGAATGAGTGAATCCCAATTCATTCAACTGTGGGTAAATGGTTTCTCAAGATCACAGAGCTCTAAGTGGTAGAGCCAGTTTTTGAACTCAGGTAGTCTTGTTCTGGCAAGCTGGTTTCTTAACCATCATAGAGACTGTTTTTAATAAATGTTAAGGACATGTGTTTTGAAAGTCTTTCTTCACTGCGGTGACTGGGTAGCGCAGTCAGTTAAGCATCCAACTCCTGGTTTCAGCTCAGGCTATGATCTCAGGCTCATGAGATCGAGCCCCGCGTCAGGCTCTGTGCTCAGTGCTCAGTGTGGAGTCTGCTTGGGATTCTCTCTCCCTCTCTATGCCCCTCCCATTCATGCTCTCTCTTTTTCTCTCTAAAAATAAAGAAGTCTTTTTTAAAATAAGTAAATCTTTCTTAACCACACCCCTTCCCCCACACTTACACAGAAGGATATTTTACAGATACACCTCTCATTGTGCAATTGCTGAAGGTGGACGGAAAACGCCTGTCTTTGACCATTCAGAGCAAAGAAGAAAGTAATAAAGCCGTTGTGTATGTCCATTCACCAGAGTGTATGAGAGGTCACACTGGCCTAGCTTGAACAGTATTTTTAGTGTTTTCTCTTATGAAATTTAAATCTAAAAGATTTAAAACCCCCAAAACACCCTCTATTCTAGTGGACTAGTCTTACCCACGAATCTACAACAGTCATTTTGATCTGCCATCAAATTCATGGATTTTTTTTTTCCCCACAAGATCCTTCTACACTTATTCTCTCTCCTCTGAATTTCTAAAAGCAACTCACCGGTTCCTTCAGCTGAAAATAACCCTTCCTTCCTCTTTTACTAGTTACCCTTCACCTAGGCCTCAAGTCCCTTATCACTCTCAATTCTGTATTTTTTTTGAACTTTTCAAATGTACAGGAAATAAACACTAGGTACTCAGATTCAACAAATGTTAACATTTTTGCCATTTTTAAACTCTATTCTTATATTCTGAATAATGTTTCTGGAAGACTTGGGGGGAGGGGCACTCTTCACCTATATAGTAAATTACTGAAGTACTGAATCAAAGGCTAGGCATATATCATTCCCTATCCTTTCACCTAAGTAAGTCTTCTTTCCTAAACTACACTGTAAAAGCCATGTATTATATAGAAATGTGTGAGTATAACTATGCACTTTATAAATAACAAGTACTCACATCTGCATTTTTAGTACCTAGAATAGATCCAAGTAGGCATTTCACAGATATCTGGTAAATTAATGAATAAACATGCCACCAACAATTCCTCCAAACACGCAGGAAGTATTCAGTCTTTGAAATCCCGATAAGGCAAACATCATCTTGTTAAATAAACTGGTACCAAAAAAACAACAAACTTCTCTGTAATTCTTTATTAAAAATACGGCTGTACACATAGAGACTGAAAACAGGATTAAAGATGAATAACCCATATTGGGATCATGACATCAGAACTTAACATACTGGTGCTTTTAGGGAAGTTGCTGACATCCAAACCACAGAACCAAGGTCAAAAGCAAAATACAAAGGTACCCTCAAAAATATTTACAATGAAGTAAATACACTAACAGAATTTAAAATAGGTACAAAAAATTGAAATGACCGTTACATGATTTCAAGGGTTGTCCTTTCTGTGCTTTGATCTGTCATGACAGAAGGTATGGGAAGTTTATATCCTTAATTTGACTACTCTCAGATATTAAAATCTTCCTATGACTTAAAAAGACTAACTTTTTAGACAACCTCTTAAATGGAATTACACTATGGAAAAGAGGGCTCCCCCAAAAAACACCTAAGCAGAACTAAGAGTTCTACTGAAAACCATTCCCAATAAAAACTAAATGAAAAATAAATATAAAACAAGGCTTAAAAAAAATACGTATTACCTGACACCAACTGTTTTCTGGCCGACAATATTTACTCATGAAAACATATCAGCTGTCTACCTTTATATTCAAACCAAGTCCTGAGGTTACTAGGGGCTGAAGCAAACTAGCACTTAGGATGCAAACATTCTTGGGTTTGTGATTTGAACCTGCCTTGCAGAGGGAAGTTTGCTGGTCTATACAGGATGAGAAATTCAAGCCCTATTTTACCCCTGCCCTTCCTTAGCTTTCACAAAACATTGGTCCACAAATTAAATTTTCAAAAAGTTCCCAGACCCCAAAACTAAAATAGATGATCCCCTTTCATTTTCAAAGAAAACAATATTGGAAAAAATCTCCAGCCCGCTTATAAATTAAGCATTTCATATTTCTTCTAGAATACAAGTAGTTCTTTTTTGTACAAAAGAATTACAATATGATTTGTCAAAAAACATATAAAAAGACAGCTGCTCTTCCTCAAATACATGAGCTAATGATAAAAGACTTTTGCATGTTAATGTCTCCAAGTTCCTGTTCCTTTTACATAAAAAAGAACATTATGGTGGCAAATGTTAATTATCCTTTGAATACTGAACATTATGTTCCTTTAAAATCCATCCAGATCAAATGCAATAATTGATTTTCTTTTTAACTCAACAACTGATGCTACCAAACGTGGACTCAAACACACTTGTTAAAATGTGTAAAGCGTGTCTTTAGTCTTCAATGCTTTCAGGTGAGAAGAGGTGTTTTTTTCTTGATGCAAATCTCAAGGCAGAGAAAATCATTTTAAAGCTTATAAAAAGTGGACAGAGAAATATTAAAAACTTCTCTGAAAACTACAAATATGTATAATTATTAAAATTGAAGACTGTAACATCAGTTGCAAGTGCTTGGAAGTCTTTCCTGACCTTTTGAGTTTCCACATTTTCTTCATAGTTGCATGGTGAGCACCCAGTGCTAGTAAAACATTCAGTGCTGGGAAAGGAGACAGAGTCTTCATTACTGTTTTTTTTGTGAAAGAAAATTCCTATGTATTTGGCAGTCTTCAGTATCAAAGTATAGGTATTTCATTAACTAGAAATTCCATGAATACCCAAGTTTGGCGACAACTGCACGTCCAAATATTAAGAAAGTTAAGAGGAGGAAAATTCCAAACTTTTGAGATTGACTTATTCAGGAATATCCCACATAGTGAAGTTATTATCAAAAGTACTATTACTTTGGGCTAAGCAGTGACTGCAAAGGCACAGCAGATTGTTATCCCTCCAGATTCAGGCTGTAAAACTTCAGAAAGCTCTTGATGCCAGACCACTGCTGTGTTTAGTTCATCCTCTGAACAGTGTCTCTGTGTCTGTATCCAGTGTAAAGTACCATAATAAAGCTGTGGTTCAAAGAACAGAACTTTATACAAAAAAGCAAACTGGAAAGAATCTAAAGCAATATACTCCTGAACTTTAGGCCTTTATCAGAATTTCTTTTTCTATTAAAAAAATTGCATAAATGTAAATATATCTGATAAGCAGGGAAACACCTTTTTAAAAAAAGACTCTGGTTGAATTTGGAGCAAAGAGCTCTATGTGCTCCTTAAGTTCCTGTTTATCCAATCCTCACTCAGAAAGGATTTATTACATCTACTGATGGGGGAACTCATATCCAACAATTCACTGATCTCTCTTTGTGTGTTCTTAAAAACAAAACAAAACAAAACAAACAAAAATCTCCATTTGAACTAACAGTGTGGGTGGCATACAGAGCTTGCATACAATACTCTTACAAGAATTATACACTATACTGTACTTCTGTGAAATTATTTACCTGGTCCATTAGGTTATTCAGGGCAACCGATCCCCAAAAGAGCAAATTCTGCAACCCTCAGTGACAAAAATGCTGCCCAGCATTGTGTCCCAAAAATGTCCTTGCAAATAGTTTCCCTTAATAAGTATACAATGTGGCAAAAGTTCAAAGATCAGAAAAAAGTCTTTAAAAAATTAAAATTAGTGCATATACAAGTGGAAAAAAACAAAAGCGGGAACACCATTCACCTAACGGTGCTCCTTAATCTAAAATAAATTCTTCACAGATAATGGCCCCAATGGCAGCCACAGCTCTAGGATAAGTGAAACATTCTTCCTTTCAAGTAACAGTGTACCTGACTGAAGTGCAAGCAGCTTTGCTCATCTCCTGTTTGTTTCCCAAATGTGAAATGAGAGGATGAGAACAGTTCAGCTGTAGTGCAATTTGCTATCGGTTAAGGTCCTCAGCCATGTCCTGCGTGCTTTTTCAGCAAATACTACAACTGACCATTTGCAGCTGCAATCAGTTCTTGGAAAGTGTTTTCAAAGCAGCGCTTTAAGTCACTGTAAGTCACCACAAGTACACTCTTCTCGTCTCTGGAAATGAGGCTTATTTTTTCTGGCACACCAGCATCTAACTGAAACAGACACACAAAATGGGAAGTTCATTACCAGGCAGAGGATAATCCACTTTATCTATTTTAGCACAACTTTTGCAACAATGATTAATATTTTTAAATTTTCTGTCATATTCCCTTCTAGATATACATAAGCATTTTACATCACTAATCAGTATGCACACTTTTCAACTTGGATGTTTCCACCTATCTTTCATGCTTAATACTTGTTTGCATTATATTCCATCATTTCATTATTCCAATATCTTCCTTTTTTTTTTTTAAGTAAGCTCTACACCTAACGTGGGGCTTGAACTCACGACCCCCGAGATCAAGAGTCCCACGCTATACCGACTAAGCCAGGCAGGAGACCCAGTATCTTCTGGCTTTTTTTGTATCACAAATTATAGAGCAATGAACATATTCATCTACTTAATTTTTTTTCTTCTGCTGAATTACTTCCTTAGGAGAAATACTTAAAAATATAAATACTGAATCAAAAAGTACAAATAATTTTATAGCTTAATACATATAGCTAAACTGTTTTCCAAAGGGTATCAGAACCACTGATTTATGAGTTGTACCAATTTACAAGCAACTCCATGTCAAGTGCATGCCTTGCTATTTTTATTTACCTTTTCTGATGAATGTTACCAAATGTTTTCCTACATTTACTTGTGTTATTTCCACTGTATGAATGCCAGTTTATGATCTTCACCCACTCATCAGTCAAGATTTGGTAGTAATATTTTAATGAGGTCTTTAGAAAGCATATACACTAATCCTTAGTCCATCGAGTAACTTACCTTGTTAAGGTTTTCACTTTTTTTGGTTAGTTCTCGATGTACATTTTTCCTTCCTTTTTCATTAATTAATTCATTAAAATGTTTAAAATTTACTAATTCTGAAGGCTCAAACTTTCAAATCATTTTACCAGTTAATGTGTCATAATTTCCACCAAAATATGCTATATAAGATTTTAATTTTTATATCATCAAGATAGCCATCCATCCCTTTTAATTTATTACACTCTTTCCAGACTTAGAAAATTACCATACTTTCAGATTTGGGATAAATTTTATTTACTACTAGCTATTTTATGAAATGAAATAGAATTTTCTTCAAGTTGTCAATTATCCTAATATTCTTAAAAAATCTTCACTTGAGGTTATCTGTCCATGGCTTAATTTCACAGGCTCGGCCTGCCAGTGTTTACATCAGTGCTATATATTTGTAATTACCGGCGCTTTGATACTACGTATACTATTTTCTAAAATCCAGTAGAATTGTTCTCCACTCATTACTTTCAAGAAAAATGTCTTCCCCTTAAGGAAAAGAGCAAATAAATACATAAGTCACACTGGATTAGTTCAATGGTGCAACACAGCTTGTTCTGTCTTAATGTAGATTATTGACAATACTCTTTTTAAAAAAGAGTTTTAAGGAAGTTCAAGCAAGGCAAAGCAGTGCCTAAAAACAAAAACCATGTTTTCCCTGAGGAGTTAGCACACTGTGCGTTACCAGCTCTACATCCTATGCCATGGTAGCTTTTCCTCTAGTACTTGTAATTTAGGGGCCTTTTTTTCCAGGGGTGAGCAAATGGTTTCCATAAAGATGGCCAGATAGTAAATGCCTTAAATTTCAGGGCCATGCAGTCTCTGTCACATATTCTTCTTAATTTTGCTTTTGTTTTTTGTTTCACAATCTTCTAAAAATGTCAATACTATTCTCAGGTTGTGGGCTCTACAAAAACAGGCTGTCAGGCCACAGTCTGTCGACCCCTGAGATTTAGATATAAACCTATACAAAGACTATGATTTACTTCTGGAGACCCGTTCTACACTCTGTGATTCCAAGTAATTCATAAGGAAAATGCATTCTTTCCTTCCTTTGTAAACTGTCGCTCTCCTACCCCTTTCAAAAACACAAAGCTCACCTCTCAAATGAACTGATATTATCTCCATCTACGGAAGTTCATCTACTCACCTAATTCTCCATTTAGAGCACTGGGCCTACTGTGCTTTTACTATCCTAACACTGGATTACTATGCCCACAGTTAACAGTAAATGAACAGATAACATGTAGGACAAGACTCACGATGACTTAAAAGAATTCAACTTTTATTTATTTATTTTTTTATTTTTATTTTTTTAAGATTTTATTTATTTATCCGAGAGAGAGAATGGGAGACAGAGAGCATGAGAGGGGAAGGGTCAGAGGGAGAAGCAGACCCCCCGCTGAGCAGGGAGCCCGATGTGGGACTCGATCCCGGGACTCCAGAATCATGACCTGAGCCGAAGGCAGTTGCTTAACCAACTGAGCCACCCAGGCGCCCAGAATTCAACTTTTAAAAAAGATTTAAATATAAAATTATTTTTGTTTTTCCCACCCATTGCTTTTGTGACATTTTATCACAATGAAAAGATCCACAATGAAAAATTCTATAATTATTCATGTAGATGTTAAACAACCTTCCTAGTCTAGAAATTGTTATTAAGTAGATATACCTGATAATTATTAATAAAACATCTTCTAGGCTGGAGCAAAATACATCTACATCTAAGTCTCAGTCTTTGTAGAAGATGCAACTCTGCAAACTATAGATGGCATTGTAATCTTAAAAATCCAGATACAAATTACCTTGTTAAGACAAGAAATGATATGACTGAGGTCAATCCAAGGAGCACCTGCTTCTGTCACCTGATGGAAAAGATGATCCCTAAAGAGTTTCAAAAGATAACGGTCTCCAGTCTCCGACCAGGTAGGATCCTTCTGAAACCTAGGGAAAGGTAATATTTTACCTCAATAACTCACGCTATATATCACATAGACATGTTGATGCTTCAGGCTCCACACTAGTTTTTTTTTATTGTTTTCTCTGGTAAGTAAGTAGGGTGTGTGTGTGTGTGTGTGTGTGTGTGTGTGTGTGTGAGTGATTTATTTTTTTAATCCTCCTAAAGTTATAAGGAAACTTCTATAAAAGTTATATTTTTATGTGCAGATTACTAAATTTTTAAAAATAATTTCATACAACATGAAAGTATATGAATACCAGTTTCTAATTCTCAAAGGCAATCATCCCTTATACACTCCTATTTTATAATCACTTTCATATTTAAGCTCCTACCATTAGATAAAATGGAGGAAAAAGAAAATGTCTTTAAAGATCTTTAGAAATAGGTTGAAAGAGATTCTTTTCCTCTTCTCACCTTTAGGATACAGAGTAAAGAGGTATGATCAGATATGTGCTCAACTTTACTGGTAAGCATAAAGCAGAGAAATGTTTAAAGAAACAAAAATAGGGTAGATTTTGGTTTTCTACCATCATGAGCGGATGTGAGAGTGTGCTGCGAAGAACTAGAGAACAGTGACAGCAATCATCTGGTCAAAACAATCACTGTCACTTTCCAGTGACCTCTGGAACTTATGGTCTAGTGAGGAAAACGGACGTTCAAATAACCAAAGAAAGTTGCATATTGAGATAATGCCATTAAGAAAACAGGTACTGGTACACAACAGAAACATGAATTCATCTGGGAAGGGAAGGGAAGCTTCCCGGGAGGAAGTACACCCTAGCCAGAAGCATCACTATTTGCAAGGAACAGAGCATGCAGCACTTCAGAAACTTAGCAAAGGTCAGTGGCTGGATGGGGTTGGAAAAGAAAGAGGCCAAAGGAGAGACAGAGAGTAAGAGCAAGGAGGGGGAAGAGAAAATACAAGGACAAAGAGGGAGAGAAGGCAAGAGAGGGGAGGAGAAAATTAAAAGGAAAAAAAAAAAATGAGGTAGATCTGAAGCAAAGATAAGAAGGGAGAGATCAGATTATGCAGTCTTAGTTAAAAAACGAGGTCTGGGGAAAAAACAAACAGGTCTGTCTTCTAAGAACAAGATGGAAAGCCTACCACATGGTTGAAACACGATCATATGAGTTTCGCAAAGATCACTCCAGGGACTTTCAATTAAAATGCTAATTAAACACACCCATTTATCTCTGTTTCCTTTCAAAATCCCACCAAATTGACAATAAATGTCTAAAAAGGAGTATAATAAACATGCAAGAACAAAGTGACCAGAAGCAACAACAGAAAAAAAATTGGAAAGTGAAAAACAGGTAAGTGATATGATCAGCTGACTTGAAAAAACTGAACTCTAATGCTACAAAAGGCAAACAAAAAAAGGGGGAAGCCACAAAAGCAAGCCATACCAGTTAGGCCCAGGAAGGGAAATCATTGGTACTACTGGAAGTGCAGGTATGGACTAAAGCTGGAAATAGCAGAATTGATGAAAAGTTCTATAAATAACAAATAGATAACCTCTCTCTCATTCCCGCCTCCACTTCTGCTTTGCAGAAATTTGCCAGAAAGGGTACCAGAAATCTTTCTAGACAGGGTGAACAAAGAAGCTCCTGCCTTCAGGATGCCAGGAAGAGCAAGAGATAGTAGCTAAGACTATTTAACCAACACTTTCCTGCTACTTTGGCTACCCAAAGCTCGACTATGGGTTTATACTACGGACAAAAGGTTGAAGATTTTTTTTCTGGATATGGACTTGCCCAAGAGAAATTCTAACATTTAAGAATCTACCAAAAACAAACAAAAATTATATATAACAATATCACACTACTTTGCCACACATTCTACAATCCCTGACCCCGCAAGGACCTTCCCATTAGCTTTTTAGATGAAAAAGGTCATTTTTAAAGAAGTTCATTCATTTTTTTTTTTTTAGTAATCTCCATACCCAATGTAGGGATCAAACTTACAACCCCAAGATCAAGAGTCACATGCTCTTCCAACTGAGCCAGCCAGGTACACTGAAAAAGGTCATTTTTAATATGAATGCATAGCCAAGGATCAGAAATCCTTTGGAGAATGAAACAAAACAAAACAAAACAAACTCGTTTCCTATGAGATACTGCAGGGAACAGAACAGAACTTAGAACAAAACAAAACCTAACCAAAAATCTGTAATTGAGAGTCTCAGAGAAACAAGAATTAGATGCTGTAAGACAAACATTTAGAGAACAGAAAGTTCTTGAAAATTAAAAATATGACAGCAGAAACTTAAAAATTCAAAAACAGATTTAAAAAAACCTTTATTTTTAGACAAAATAAACTGAGATAATTACCTAGGAAGTAGAACAAAAAGATACAATACAGAAAACAGAAGAGAATATTAGAAAATCAACTGCCATGGTCTAATATCTGAGCAACGGGAAATCCAAAGTGTGAAATTATCAAAGAAACAACGAAGACAACTTCTCAGAACTGAAGGACATCAGTTTCCAAGATTAAAAGAGTCTGCCCACCTGTTAATTCATCAGAATGAATCAAAAAAAACCCACACCAAGGCAAATCACTGTGAATTTCTGAACATCACTGATAAAGACTCTAAAAGCACAGGGGAAGGGAAAGGGTTTGAAAAGAAAATGGCTTTGAATCCCGAAGTTAAAAGACAATGGAGCAATGTTTCAAATTTTGACAGCAATTATCATTACTATTACTTAACTATGTACTAGAGATACTAGCCGACACAAACACTCCAGGGAAATTAAAAGTATAGAAATTAGGAAGGAGGAAATGTAACTACAATTATTTGGAGATAGGACTATGTATCTGGGAAACCCAAGAAAATCTATTGAAAAACTATCCAAACACTAAGATATCAGGGTACAAAATTTACAGGAATCAGTAATTTTTATGTGCACTGATAATAAGCAATCTAAGAAGAAAAAATTGCGGGGGGGGGAGATTCGCAGTTACAATAGCAACAAGAAAAAATACCTAGTAAACTTAGTGTGTTACAACAACATAAGGAACAACTTCAGCACTTAAGAACAGTAAAGTAGGTGTCAACAAGTATGACGACAGATCATTATCTTGGTTAAGAAACTCAACATCTATAAACACAAATGCTCCTTAAATTTATTAATAAACATGTTATCTTCTCAATAAAAATACCATCAAGTTTACTGATTTTTTTAAATAAAAAAGCTGATTCTAGAATTTATACAGAAAATTAAGCAGTTTTAGGAACACAATAAAAAACAGGCAATTAAACGGAGATAAGAACTAGCACCTACTAGATTTTAAAATGTTAGTCATTAAAATACTAACGTGAAAGAAGTGCTGCCTTAAACCAGTGCAGAAAAGCTAGACTATTCAACACGTAGCTTTTGGGCCACTGGGTAGTCTTCCGAGGGGAAAGGGTGGAGGAGTTGAATACATACCTCACAGCCTGTATAAATTCCACACATATAAAAATTTAATATGAAAAAAAATAAAACCATAAGTACTCTAGAAGAAACCCTGAGATAATTCCTTTAAAATCGTGGAAGTAGAAAAGGCCTTCCTAACTATGATTCAAAATCCAAAAGCATAAAAGAACTTTGATCAATTAGACTATATATAAAAATGTCTGCATGGAAAAAAATTAAGCAGAGTCAAAAGAAAAATGACAAACTAAAGAGAAAATGGTCACAAAGGATAAATCTCTCTAGCTCCTATACATCAAAAAGACAGATAATTCAACTGAAAACAAAAATGAGCCAAGGATATGGACATAAAAAGGAACAGAAATGGATCAAAAACATAAAAATGATAGGAAACATGCTTATAAGAGTTAATATAAAATAAAACTGCACTGAGATTCAATTTCTCAACTAACAGGTTGACAAAAAACCACAAGCTGGAAGAGTATTGTTGGTGAAAGACTCTCATGCATCGTACGCTGGGAAACCCTTCTGTAAGGGTTTATAGTCACACATCCACAGATCTAACAATCACATCTGGGCCTATATTTATGCACACATAAAATTAACTATGCATAAGTCAGTCCCTGCAGCACTGTTTATACTAGCAAAACACTGAAAACAACTCAAATGTCTACTGATAAGGAACTGGAGAAATAAATTACAGTGTATCCACAGAACGGACTATTACATAGCTACATAAATTATGGAAGCAGAGCATTATGGTTAACAGCATGGACTCTGGAACCATACTGTCTGGATTTGAATTCCGGCTCATATACTCACTAATGATGTAACCCTGGAAAAGGTATTTAAGCTCTTCTTTTTTTTAAAGATTTTATTTATTTATTTGAGAGAGAGTGAGAGAGAGCAGGAGCAGGGGAGAGAGGCAGAGGGAGAGGGAAAAGCAGACTCCCCACTGAGCAGGGAGCCCGACATGGGACTTGATCCCAGGACTCTGGGATCATGACCTGAGCTGAAGGCAGATGCTTAACCAACTGAGCCACACAGGTGCCCAGTATTCAACCTCTTTATGCCCAAATATCTCTGTTAAGTGGAATACTAATGGTACCTGCACCACAGGGTTGTTATGAGGAGTAAGGTGAGGGCATATTTGTAAACTACTGAGAATAGTGTTTGGTATACGCCAAACATACCTAAACAAAAAGATTTCCAAAATATAGTTAGGAGGAAAAAGCAATATATAGAACACTGTGCGTGGTTTACAATTTGTATATATTAAAAAGGGGGAGGAGGGAGATAATATATCATTGTAACTCGGGAAGAATATAAAATAAAGATTAATGGGAGAAAGTGGAGAGACTGGGGATGTTACAAGTATGAAAGCTTTTTTTTCATTGGAAACCCTTTTCTACTTTAAAAAAAAAAACTGGTTCATATTAATCTATTCAAAAGATTTAATTAATAAAAAGAATTTTCCGAGGACTATCTAGAATTTTATACCCAATCATACTATCAATAAAGTATAAAAAACGAATAAATATATTTTCAGACTTACAAAGACTCAAAAAACTCACCTTTCTCAGGAAGCTACAGGAGGATGTGTTCCAATAAATCAAAAGAATAAACCAAGGGAAAAAAAGCAAGAAACAGGGTATCCAACACAAAGGGAGAGAGACAAAGAGAATTCCCAGGATAATAGTGAAGGGAAGCTCCAGTTCTAAAGTGTGAGTGTGAGCAGGCTTAAAGTGCAACCAGCCCAGATAGGAACAGAAGGACAGAGGCTCCAGGAGCAATTTCTCTAAGGGGGAGAAAAAAAAAGGAACTGATAGGTGACCTATTTTTGACCATATGGAAAGGTGTTTCATAACTCTGGCAGCGAGTCTGGAATAAACTGGTGGTCAATATTTTTTTCATTTTCTATATAAGACAATTACTAACCCCAGGAAAACAAAAATCAAAAAACAAAATACAAAAGAAAGAAAATATAGTCATGGTTTACAATGTGGTGCAACGAGGAACAACATTTACCCTGTTATAGTAATGTCAACACTGAATAAAGATTTAACTCAAAATTATGGGCTAAGTGGTAACATGTGAATACTTGTGTGTGTGTGTGTGTGTGTGTGTTTGTGTTTGGTTAAGGGAAGGGGTGTGAAAGATAAAGTCTCATCTTCCACAGGACAAAGTCATTAGCTGAGTTAAATACTGGGGGAAAAAAATCAAGAAATAGTACTACAAGCATATTAATTTTTAAATAAATGAATGCCAAAAGAAACAGCTAAAAGTTTGGGCTTTTTTTTTTTCCCTAATGTCATCTCTTCTTTTAGAAATATTATCACAGAAAATACTAATTGAGTTTTTCTTTTTAACTTTGAAGAAAGGGAAGTGAACATGAATTTTGCGGTCAAAAAAACTCCCTCAAGCAGTATTTATCTATCATCTATTTCTATTAACAGAGGTAACATTCCTGAAACGTAACTTCTACAACAGTGACAACAGCTATAGTATCGCTCCACCTGTCTTTGACAATTACTACTTAGTACAGACAACAACTCTACTTCTTTCTTGAACATATGGTAATTTTAACTTACAAATGAGGCAGAACTAAATGACAAATAATGTAAAGTGGTGGTGTCACTGATATGACTGCTATAAATAATGCCCTTTAATAGAAGATAAGGGGCATGCAACAATTAGACCTGTCTGAAGTCTCTAATCTGACTACGGTAAACTGAACTGACCAGGCTTCAAAAAGGAGACAGGGTAGAGGCCGTACTCATAGTCATATAATGTTCCCTCGTGTACAAACCACAATGGAGATTTCTAGCAGTATCTTTTCTGTATGTGTATGTGTGTGTGGAATCCCTAAGAACAACCAGATCTAAGCTATAGTTGAAAAACAGCATCCTAATGGCTTCACATGAGAATTTTTCTCTTTTTCCAAATAAAACCAGTAAGAATAAGGAATACTCATTCCTCTTAGCGCCCTTGATTGAAAATATATTGTAAAATACTGTAAATCCTTACTCCGGCCTCTCATTGATTGTTCCCAATTTTGCTAGAAGCCTAAACAGTCTTCCATTTTGAACCTCCTATAAAACATTTTGAAAAGAAAGAGAGTATTAATATTCCAGCTAACTAAATATAAAAGCAAAATTTTACAAAACTGGTATCCTACACCAATATTACCTTTAAACAATAAATCCTAGTATCCCCAACTTTTGGTTATAGTTTTGAATATAATATTTCCATTTCATTCAACAGTAATACTCAAGAAGATCATGCAGCTGGCCATTTTTAAGAATGGTTAAAGTAACTTACATGAAAAAAAAAAATCAAGACTGCGTCAACTGACTGTAGCAAAATCATGAACAACAACAACAAAAAAAAACAAAACAAATGCCCAAAGGATAGAAAAAATTAAAATACTGAACATTAAGTTTGGACAAATATATCTGCAAATGGTCTTAGCCAATTATGTACTATATTTAGCACAGAAATTACTATGTTTTATATCTCCCTACACATATAAGGTGCCACGTGTGTATATCTCTTTTTAACTAGACTCTTTACCTTTGCAAGGTCTTCCTCTATGACATCATTTCTCATTTGAGCAGCATCCAATTGAGTATAAAATCGAGCACCAATCATGGGCATGATGTCATTTACACTTCGCATCCTGTTTTGGTCAGTCAACAAATACCTGGTGAAAATAAAGAAGCATCACTTGAATGCCAAACGTGTAATTTAAAAAACAACATAACCCACAAGCACATAGCTATCGCTGCTGCCATCATATTAGTGTACATAAATTTGAAAACATTTTTTCATGCAAGTCAAGTTCACTTTCAAGGCTTAATGATTTCTCTGGAAAATTTTAAGAGCCAAGAGAAGAAACATGTCTCTTTCTCTACATTTTTGCTATTATGAAAATGAGAAAGCAAAGTTGAGTAGGGTTACACTTAATCATTTCCATTCTCAAACCCTTCCTTACAATAGTGGGACATGAAAAGATTATTACAAACCTTTTTGGAGTGGTGAAATAGGGGGTGGTTGTAGGTGAAGAGATTTTTCCATTGCTCTTCAAAATAATTTTTGAAACTAAAACTGGGTCTTGAATTTTGATAAATCAAACAAGGCTCAACTTTTTAGGAAGCTGCCCTCTGCTCTGCAACTTCATTTACCAGTTGTCATGGTATATTATTTATTTCTGAGAAATCTTCATGTACAACATATATCAGAAGAGACCAATTCAGTTTCTTCTACCATTATAACTGAGGCAGAAAAATACTACATTTTGAAAGGCTACCTGCTAGAATACAAAGATGACCATGACCTGTTACTGCCTATCCTGACAGGTGAGCCATTTCCTAACCATTCTCATTAAAGTACCCTCCCCCTCTTGCACTCTCTGCTTATAATTCTATCTTAGCTTCTTTATAGGACTACCTGCAAACATCTTACTTGATTACATGTTTGTTACCTCCTCCCCATTAGGGTGGAAGCTCCAGAAGTTGGGGGTTTTGTTCATCTTGTTCAAAGTACCTGCAGCATCTGGCACAGAATAGGCATTCTTTTGTTGAATAAAATACTCCTGTGGATAATCTATATCTTAGCTATTTATCTGTAATTACGGACATATTTATATCTAACTACTTGAAGTATTATTACAAGCTTTGTGACTTCGGCAAGTTACTTTACCTCTCCATGCCTCAGTTTTGTCATCTCTAAAATGGAGCTAATTTACAGGGTTATTGGGAAAATAAATTCATTCACATCAGTTCGAAAGTGCCTGATACATGATTTGTTGCTCTATAAAGTTGTTATTAGTTAGTATGAAAGTATGGCTTTTTAATTTACTTTTTATTAAGGAAAATTTCAAACATTTATAAAAGTAGAACAGTATAATGAAGGTCCATTTACCCATCACCCGGTTTCGATAATTAACATATGGCTAGTTTGTTACATTTATATCCTTTACTCTCAGTTTTTTAAAAAGAAAATCTGGAGATGACTACTTGAGATTATTTGAAACACTTAGATGTTGCAAATTAAGGCTAGGAATCACTGCTGTGAAAATATATGAAACAAATATTTCCATTTGGGAACAACAATCATCTGATTATTAATAGGAACACTGGGCAACCACTGGCTTCCAGTGCTGTCACGAGCAGGACATTTACACTAGTGTAACAAAGCACAGGTGGGCAGCCCCATCCTCTAACCCTCCATTCCATATCCAGGGCTAGTCCAAAAAGAAACTGAATCATCCAAGACTACACAGAAAAATCAGAAGGAACAGCTAAAACTAAGACACTGAAAAGGATCAATATGCTCCAACTGCTTCTAGAACAGAATAGGAAAAATGTCAAGAGATAGCCTAGCATCTGTTCTCTAGAATAACTTAGAATAAGAATTATGGTTGTCTACCCTCTGGAATTCCCCAATGTGAGATGTATCTTAAGGAAAAGTCCTTCTCTGGTGACAGTACTCCACAGTGGGTTTCTCCTAACTCAAATACATTTCAAACCTATACTCAAGGACTTCTTGAGAGTCTGAAGATACTGGAGTAGAAGCAAAGGGACCTTGATGAACATGCTTCCTGGGATGGATGTTTTGGCCACAGCGTCTGTAACTGGACTGCGTCTGAGGTTTATTTATGACAGCTTTCAGAGAGCTACCTATCACGCTCTAGAGCAGCACCATCTAACAGAACTTTCTGAGATTATGGGATATATTAGCCAGAAGCCACATGTGGCTTTCGAGCTCTTAAAATGCAGCTAGTGCAACTGAAGAACTAATTTATTTATTTATTTTTTTTTTTTAAAAGATTTTATTTATTTATTTGAGAGAGAGAGAATGAGAGAGAGCACATGAGAGGGGGGGAGGGTCAGAGGGAGAAGCAGACTCCCTGCCGAGCAGGGAGCCCGATGCGGGACTCGATCCAGGGACTCCAGGATCATGACCTGAGCCGAAGGCAGTCGCTTAACCAACTGAGCCACCCAGGCGCCCAGAACTAATTTATTTTATTTTGTTTTATTTTAAACTTAAAAGGTTTATGTAGCTAGTGGATACCAATGCAACGAATTTATTCAAAGAAATATAAACGTAACAAAAAAGAAATTAAAAGTTGTTTAACTGTGTTCTGCCTGATTTTTAATAGTAAGAACTAAAACAGAATCACTATTAAAAGGCCTTTATGAAAAAGCTATCTCATCTCATATGATCATTACATACAGTTAATCGTATAGTAAAACTTACAAAATCAGATTCTTCAGGTCAGAGGAGTAGTTGATTGTCACCAGTTCCATGGCTTTCTGTAAATTCTCTCGCTGAATTCCTGCCAAAGAGTTGCAAGCCAAAGCCAACACAACTTTTCCTAATGATATCAGATCTGCTTGCTGACATGAAAGAATAAATATAACTTTTAATTTTTTTTTATAAGGTACAAATGTAATAGACCGACACTACGGCCGGCACCCTTACAAAAAAGCTGTAGGACTCCCAGCACAGGGTTCTCAAATATTGGTGCTCAGAGTCACCTGGGAGCTGGAAGATGATTTCTGAACCTCTCCACCAGAGATTCTCATTCAGCAGGTCTGGGTGAGCAGGCCCAACATTTTTAAAGCACCCAGATAATTCTGATGAATGTAGCCCCAAGAAACATAACTCTGAGCAATTCACACGCCAACTACAGAATTTCTGCTTTAAAATTAAAAAAAAAAATTATTTATACAGAGCTGACATTCTCATTATTACAAGAAATTTAAGGCTGGTTACTATATACTCGCTTTACTATGATCATTACAATTTATAATATGCCCCCTTTCCACTTTCCATTATACCCAATATACAGAGGGAGTTTGAAGAATTATTTGAAGTTATTCCATTATTCCGAACACAACATAACCATTACCTGATTTCAGAGTACGTTTTTTAGAACATCGAAAATGCTGCAAACCCCAATGACATCCTGTCTACTCTTGTTTCCAACTAGACAATTTTTCCTCATATTATAACAGATCTCTGAGAGTTCTGATACCACCTGGTATCTATCTATCTATCTATCTATCTATCTATCTATCTATCTATCTATCTAACATTTACCACTCTGAGGCTTTCCTTTTCTAAAAGGATTTTCAAAAGACAGCTAGCTGAACTGAGGTAAGTTATCTATTACCTATTATAACTCTAGGAAACAGTGGCCCTTCTTGGCAGGTAACTATTAATAATTATATGCCTAGGAGAATGGAATGGCTCAGAGTTAAATATAATCATCTGAAGTAATTTCGACAGAAAACTTCTGTAGATCTTCAAGATCTGAGATCTGATCTGAACTACAGGATACATTTACTAAACACTGGTTTAGTATAAAGAGTTTTCAAATCTAGCTATACATTAAAATCACCTGAGGAACTTAAAAAAAAATCACCCTGTGACCATCCCTTTACCCCAATTCTGGTGTTACCAGTCTGGGGTAAGAACTAGGTATTAGTATTTTTCAAAGTTTCCACAAGAGTTCTGGTATGCAGCCAGGGTTGAGAACCACTGGTTTCACGGAATATTTACAAGTGGTATAGTTACAAAATAGGTGAATATTTGAAGGCAGTCACTAATGAAACTTCAGCACTACACAGCTATCCTTAATTTTACCCAAATAATAAAGATGTCAAACTCCATTACTAAAATAACATCAAAAAATCCAAATTCAAAAATCCATCCAAAACTAGCATTTGTGAATCTGACACTTTGAACATAAGATCCTATAACCAGTGGAAAAACAGATTAAAAAAACAACTTTGAATCTATCAGAGTAAGAGATGCCAAGGATTCATGTCAAAGAACTTTTTACAACTTCATTTGTGGTACAGAGTTAGGAGCCCAGAAAGGCAGGAGGGGAGGTGGCATGGGAGGGAGCACTATTACTGTTGTCATCATCTGTTCTCTGGAGGACACTGCCATGAATGAACTCAAAAAGATTCCCCTCAATCATTCTCAAGGTCAAGTAAAATATTCCAAGTTACAGTAATGAAACCATAAAAATGTGGGTCAAGAGAAATCAGTACATGTAAATGCTAAATGTGAATTTCTGTATTTCAATCCCATATCCTCAGCAAAGCAACCTGAAGGTTGCTATTAGTTATCAAGTATTTGAGCAGCATGTACCAACACAGAGCCTCTCCCAACCCTTCAAACAACAGAATTTTCAGTTTAGCTCCACCCTGAATTGATGCTATAACTAAACCTCCCACCTAGAACATTCCAGTATTCCCTATTATGAGACAGGAAAACAAAAGTCCAAAATAGCTGAAGGACTGGATGGGTTTTTAAAATAAGAACATTTAATTGTGAGTACATCCCACCACCTTTCTAAAGCTGACTCAAGGTGGGAATACCCACTTTTAGAAATAAAGTATACATGTCACATAATCCAGATTAAATTAGAAATGATTTTAACTAAGAGGTTATTAAAGTCCTGCTTAATTAAGAGAGTTTAACATCATAAAAGCTCAGTAACTCTCCTTTCCTTATTTGCCAGCTAAATAATTTTCCATTTGTTATTTTGCTTCTTACCTCCATCTGGTTTTTCCCCCCATTTGTTGAATTCTGGAGGTTTTCCCCCCACTCATTTTCAGTTTCTTCCTGATTCTTGATTTCTTGATTTTTCTCTGATTCTATCTATGGCTCTACTTATGTCCACTTTACTGAAAGTCAGTCTCTATTCACGTGTCTGAAACAGACTATGAAAAATAGACTACAAGAAACAATGCACTCCTTTCTCATGTACCCTCTTCTCTGTAAAATCACAATCCCCCATTGGGACTATCTTTAATTCTCTCCTTTACCTTACTATAAGCTATATGAAAAATCTTCCACACATACATCACCCGTCCCCCAAAAAATAAAGGAAAAAAAAAAGAAAACCTGAGATATCTTTTACTGCTGGAAAATAAAGGGAAGGTGATGACTGGTTGAAAGCAGCCTGAGTTTATGAATGAAGGCAGTTCCTAACTTACCAATCAATCATCCCAAATGCTTACTTAAGAGTTGTTTGTTTGGAACTCTAGGATTACTTTTTCTTAAAAAGAGTTGTTTCTCAAGGTAACTACACAACCACTACCATAACTGAAATAATGTACATCCACAAAGAAAAAGGGAAGATAATACTGCTATTAAACTCATAGAAAACCAAAATCAAACTAGCCTTATACTAGTAATTTTTTTTTTTTTTTAGAGAACTCTATTCAGAATACAGAAGAATGAGAGCGTAAGGCTGTACTTGTAAAAAAACAAAACTGTAAGGTGTTTCATTTTTTAATGTGGACATGAGGTTTCCAGATACTTGCAATAGAGTTAGGTGGCACTGGTTCTAAATAATGTCTAATTTCTCCTCAAAAATTTAATATTATTTTCCTGGATACATGAAGATCACTAGTATTTCAGTCAATAATCAGTCACTTTTAGAAGCATAGAGATTAGGAAGAAAAATCTCCAGAGCTAATTAGTTAGGCACTAGATGTAAGAAGGTAAGAAGGAAAGTCACTAAGAACAACGACCCTAGATAAGAAAGAAGGAGCAAATCCCCTTAGGCAGAAGAAAGCTGCTGCTGGGGCGGGGGGGG